>NW_013952826.1:490439-491836 GCF_001266775.1 Austrofundulus limnaeus
CCTCTGAGGTGTCTCTGTCCTCTGAGGTGTCTGTCCTCTGTCCTCTGAGGTGTCTGTCCTCTGAGGTGTCTGTCCTCTGAGGTGTCTGTCCTCTGTCCTCTGAGGTGTCTCTGTCCTCTGAGGTGTCTGTCCTCTGTCCTCTGAGGTGTCTGTCCTCTGAGGTGTCTGTCCTCTGAGGTGTCTCTGTCCTCTGAGGTGTCTGTCCTCTGAGCTGTCTGTCCTCTGAGGTGTCTGTCCTCTGAGGTGTCTGTCCTCTGAGGTGTCTCTGTCCTCTGAGGTGTCTCTGTCCTCTGAGGTGTCTGTCCTCTGAGGTGTCTGTCCTCTGAGGTGTCTCTGTCCTCTGTCCTCTGAGGTGTCTGTCCTCTGTCCTCTGAGCTGTCTGTCCTCTGAGGTGTCTGTCCTCTGAGGTGTCTGTCCTCTGAGGTGTCTCTGTCCTCTGAGGTGTCTGTCCTCTGTCCTCTGAGGTGTCTGTCCTCTGTCCTCTGAGGTGTCTGTCCTCTGAGCTGTCTGTCCTCTGAGGTGTCTGTCCTCTGAGCTGTCTCTGTCCTCTGAGGTGTCTGTCCTCTGAGGTGTCTGTCCTCTGAGGTGTCTGTCCTCTGAGGTCTCTGTCCTCTGAGGTGTCTTCTCTTTATGAATGGATGGATTGGAACTAAGCATTAAAATGCAATAATAACTAATAAAAACTAACAGATCTTCTGTAAAAACAAATTAAAACTGAATTAAAAGAAAAACGTCAGAAGAAAATAAAACTAAACTATAAAGAAAACTATAAAACTGTTATAACCGTGGATTGTATCTGGGCAGCAGCAGACCACAGCTCCGCCCCTCTGCACTAACTGGTTCACTTTGAGGAAGTAACACAAGTTTGACTCGTTCTGCTCAGATCAGGTTCCCCCTGCTGTCCACCTGGTCCTGATCCAGGTCCTGATCCAGGTCCAGTTCTGTCTAACGCCCAGCTCGGGTCTTCTCCTGTGGCATTAACCCTTCCTCTTCTTCACAGGTGAGCTGCAGCTGAGTGATGAAGGTGCAGGTAGCAGCAGACAGGTGGAAGCTGTCTCACACCTCCAGCCTGACACCGTCTGGGGTCCGTACCCGGGAGCCGTCCAATCAAAAGGCAGCAACAGTGACCAGGAAGCAGAGGTAAAACATGGCAGCCATTTTTAATTCATCTAGTCAAACTTCAGCAGAGACAGCACACAGGTGCATCATGGGAAACCAGAGTTTCTGTCTGTTAAATATAAATGTATTATTTATTTCATGCTCATCTATCAGTTATTAGAAGACATTTATCAGTTATTAGTGACATTTATTAGTTATTATTAGTATTTATTAGTGAACCCTGAGGAACTCCATGACTGACTCTGGTGTAATCAGTGTGCAACGCACACTATTGTGAT
>NW_013952826.1:491846-492651 GCF_001266775.1 Austrofundulus limnaeus
AGAAAGAAAGAAAGAAAGAAAGAAAGAAAGAAAGAAAGAAAGAAAGGTCAGGGCAGATTATTAAATTCCAGTTTGTAGAAAAAGAAACTGTTTTCAGGAAGGAAGTGTGGGAAAATGTTTCAGGTCATTTATTAAAGCTTCTTCCTGCTGAAGCTGTTATTTGAAAAAGTTAAAGTGAAAACACAGAGGTACAGAGGGAGGGCAGGGAGGGATTTGCATGTGAGTTGTTCAGCTCAGCAGGTTTTATTCCTTCATGTTGAAGTGAGACAGAAAAGAAGTCTGGATGTTGTGAAACCTTCCAGCAACACTTCCTCTGAGCTGCAGCACAGTCTACATTCTGATCATCAGCTGAAGCTTCAGGAAGTAGACCTGTCCCTCGTCAGTCATCACCTGAAGCTTTTACATTTCATGACCTCACCTACAGCAGGACTGCTGCTGCCTCGCAGCAAGAGGGTTGCCAGATCAAATCTCACAGTAGACTTTCTATTTGCTCTCTGTGCAGCTGTGGGTTTTCTCTGGTTTCCTCCAACAGAACAAACACATGATGTCAGGTCAACAACAATATGTCCCTGTGATGGACTGAGACATGTCCACGTGTCCCTGTGATGGACTGAGACATGTCCACGTGTCCCTGTGATGGACTGAGACATGTCCACATGTCCCTCTGATGGACTGAGACATGTCCATGTGATGGACTGAGACATGTCCATGTGATGGACTGAGACATGTCCACGTGTCCCTGTGATGGACTGAGACATGTCCACGTGTCCCTGTGATGGACTGAGACATGTCCACGTGTCCATGT
>NW_013952826.1:493651-494183 GCF_001266775.1 Austrofundulus limnaeus
TGTGTGTGTGTGTGTGTGTGTGTGTGTGTGTGTGTGTGTGTGGGACCGGATGAAGCGCTATCAGAATCCTGAGGTTCTGCATCATGTGCCGGTCCATCTAATCATATGATACTGATGCTGGGAGGGGCTTCCTGGATTGGAGCAGAGTCATGGACAGAAACGCACAAAGCCTCACGCACACTTACACACAACATGCACACACACACAGTTCACTCCTCTCAACAAGCCTCTTTTTCTTGTCGGAGCTCAGAATAAACCCAGATCCAAACAGAAAGTCCGGTCCAAATGAATCCTCTCCCCGTCAGTGTCCTCCTGTTCCATCACCCCACCCCACCCCGATACCCACCCCCCCTCCAGACGGCCGCCTGTCTTTTATCTCCACATGGCGCCATCCTCCTGGACAACAAACCCCAGTGATTGATTCCTGCTTGATAGGCTCTCATTTCTAAGATTTCGTTTATTATCAGTGTGTTTCTGAGGCTTCAGTTAGGTGTGTGTGTGTGTGTGTGTGTGTGTGTGTGTGTGTGTGTGT
>NW_013952827.1:0-2700 GCF_001266775.1 Austrofundulus limnaeus
GTGAAATATATTTATGTTTGTGGTTGTAATGTGACAAAATATGGAAAAGTTCAAGGGGTATGAATACTTTTGCAAACCACTGTATATATATATGACATATTAAATGGTTGTTTATTCTGACCACATCATATTGAATTTTTGTAAAAAAAATTTAATTTCTGTACACCAAAATAGTTTAGGGGGGCTTTAAAACATTTTAGGGGGGCTGGAGCCCCCCCTAAAATAGGCCTAGTGACGCCACTGGATCAGCCTGTCCTCTGACAGCTCAGGACTTTTGTTCAGATAAAGCACGGTGAGGAAAAAAAAGAGAGATTTCATTTCAGCGATGCACTCAGTGGCTGTAAGAAATGACGAACTGTATTTTTGGATTTGGGCTGAAAACAAAAAAGCGCCAGCCCGAGGAGCTGTCACACGACACAAAAAGGATTTCAAATAAGAAAAAGAGAGCACTCAGCTGAAATTAGATTTAAGCTGGTGGTGTGGATGATTATGACAGATGCATCGAGACACAGATTATTTTTTTAAAAAAGCTGCTTTTTTAAAATTCTCTGTTTTTTTTTTCTTCTTTTTTGGCAAACAACCTCGGAGAGTGTTTCAACAAGCCACTGATCATGCCATGCAGAGCAATATGAACAATAAAATCCACAGCGTGTAACTTTAATACTCAAAACATCTTTAGTCTGTAGTGACAACTTTAAAGGACTCATAAAAAGTAAAATATACACTTTAGTTTTTTAGTCGCTCTTTAGACATTTAGCACTTTTCCATCCCCCTGTACAGAGGCACTAAAAACACCTACACTTGTTTATTTTTGATGTATACACAGTTCAACAACAACATATTACTATTTACAGATTCATCATTTGGTACCATTTGACATCTGTGCGGAGCGGGTTTTTTGTTTCAGCCAGACGTGTGGTTTTTACATCCAGTTCAGATGGTGGGAATGGCTCTTTGTCTCCAATAAATGCTGTTTTACACAGGCTTAAAGAAAATATCATTGTTTGCTGTTAGGTGGTTTTAATACAGAACTGAAAAAAAAAAGTTTTGTGAGTGCAGGTGATTTTTGTAAAGAAACCCTGAAATATCAGTTTGTGCAATAAAATGAGTAAATGAGTTTAAATCTTAAGTTGCAGTCATATAGTTTTCCCTCTTATTGGTTTAAAACAAAKACAAAACGTTAGCTTGGACGTAAATACATGGAAATTATCTTAAAAGATGAATCAAACTCATCGGTTTTTAACCAAAAGGAATGAATGTTTGACTCTTATTTGCAGAAATAAAATGTCTGTAAACAGGAAGTGCTGCGGCGGCGCAGCCTCAGACGCTTACAATAAATCTGAGATGTTAAAGGGACAGTTTGGATCTTTTGAAATGGGGTTCTATAAGGTTGTGAACTGCTAACATCTTACCTGTCCTAGATGAGCTCCCTGAAGGACCTCGGATTGTATCGATCAKCTGGTTGGAAGCAGTGTTTTAAACCTTCATGTCGCCACAAAGCGTGCCGTCCTGCAGGAAGTGCTCAAAGCTGAAAGGAAATTGCTACAACGAGCTGCAAATAATCCAATAAATCTCTGTAAAAATCCTTCTAACACCCTAAAAACTGTGACGTAAATGTTTATAAAACAGTTTGGATGAATCCACTCTGCTCAGAMTAGTCAAACAGGCTTAAAATTCATCCGTTTCTCCAAACTGAGSTCATTCAAAAAGCTATCTGCAGCAGGTAAGACACTAACTGTTGATCTCATTTCCAGTTTAAAAGATCTGAAGTGTCCCTTTAGAGGTTTATGGCACAGAATGTTGCATATAGTGTTCCAGGATGAGCCGTTCTCTAGTGTTTTTTGGTGGAAAGGTGGGTTTGCAGTCGTCACAAAGGCAGGAGTTTGTGTTTTAATTAATATTAATTAGAGTTCCAGTTCAGACGTGTTTTCAAAAGCTCACCTCATCTTATGTCACACATATGATTTCAAAGGCTTTCTGGCTCGAGAAAACGCTCAACTTTACAAACTTAAAAAAAAAAAAGTGAGATTGTTGTTAATTAAAGTTTTGTCCACTGAAGAAAATGAAATTAAATCTTAAAACGTGTGACATCTGGTTAAAACGTCAAACTTACAGCTTTAATTTACAATAAAATGYGAGAACAGTGTGTTTGTTTCCATATTTTTTTGTTGTTTTTGCTGTTTTAGGTGACCTGGAACTTGCCCGTACGCCTCTGTGGTGGGGTTTTTGATGCTACGGCTACACATACATGGCGGGAGATACGAAGCTCTCGCCACGAGGAATGTTGGCGGTYGGAGGCCCGTGGTTGGACGAGTCGTTGCCGTGATGACCGTCGGCTGTGTCTTTATACTCTCTGGCCGAGCTGTCCAGGACTGGAGGGGCCTTGCCGTTCAGGGCCCCGGTGGTCCCCTCATCCATGTTCTGYAAAAAAACAAAACACAGACGTGTTGATCGTCTGAWACGTGAAGAGGAAAAACACTTTAAAATAATCCATACTTTTTTAGGTTTGTGATTTAAATTTTTTAAACACACAAAAGTGGCCTTTTTTCTGTTAACGTTAACACTGCTAACCCTATTAACACCGCTAACCCTATTAACACTGCCAACCCTATTAACACTGCTAACACAGTTAACACTGCTAACCCTATTAACACCGCTAACCCTATTAACACTGCCAACCCTATTAACACTGCTAACACT
>NW_013952827.1:3700-13722 GCF_001266775.1 Austrofundulus limnaeus
ACACTATTAACGCTGCTAATGCTGTTAACAATGTTAATGGTGCTAATGCTGTTAACAATGTTAATGGTGCTAATGCTGTTAACACTGCTAATGCTGCTAAAGCTGCTAATGCTGCTAAAGCTGTTAAAGCTGCTAATGCTGAATGTTAATGCTGCTAACACTGTTAATGCTGCTAAAGATGCTAATGCTGTTTACAATTGGCGATGCATTGTCAAATTGTCTTCCAAATTGTACCCTCTTTTTGTACCCAGACATTGATTTTAAATATAATTTGGGTATAAACTGTTACCAATTTGCACATCTACTATCTGCATGTATTTGAGCATGTGTACTGTACAGACTCTATTTACTATACCAGCTGATCAAGCTTTTATACTGAAAATAAAACCAGACACAAACTCAGGCCAACATGGGTACAAAGWGACTTGTAGCAAATAGCTGTTTATTTTATCAAAAAGTCAAGGTACAAATTATGCAAAGGTGTAAAAATCCTGAGGGACAGAATTACTTTTAAACAAACCTGCAAAAAATGAACTTGCTTTAAAAAATAAATACTAATAATCAGATCAGTGTTAGAAGATGTGTGTTTTAACAGGAACATAAAGCACTTTATAAAGATGGATACCGTGAGATTTGACAGATAAAAGGATGTGTGAGCAGGTAAAGGTGTGTTAGCAAAGACAACAATCAGCAATGGCAGCTCCATAAAGAGCTTAGCACAGCTGCTACATTATCTGATAAAAAGAGAAGTTAAGAGTTCTTCTGCACCGAAAAACAACCAGAGATTAATAGTGAAAGCTTATCTCTGTGGGGAGAAACTTTCCATTAACTTTTTTTCCTGTTAGAATGTGATTTATCATCTGGGTCTATCCAGCTCCATTAAGCAGCTCGCTTAGTTTCAGAAACAATCTGAGTGTTCACACAGCCTGGATATGCATGAGGCAGTGTAAACAGGAAACAAACCGGCCTTTTTTTCTAGTTGTAAAATAAAACCGTGAAAGATCAGTATTTATTACAGAAAACAGGATGAAAACTTGGTGGGAAGTTGAGAATCTGAGCAGAACTTCGTTCTTTATGTTTGAGATAAGAAGCGTTGGGTTTAATGGTGTTTAATGGACTCTGAATTTCCTCCAACTCACAGAAAAATATTCGATTTCTCAGCAGAACTTAAAGATTCTGTAGGAAATGGGTCATGCTGCAGTGAAGCACGGTGGCAGAATCATTATGATATGCAGTGGTGGGCACAGTTACGCTAATCCGCTAATTGCAAAACTAGCTTCTCATTTAGTGGATTAGCCTTCACACCAACTTAGCTATATGTTAGCTTCCGCTAAATTATGTTCCACTAATTTTAAGTCCATTAAAAATTTAAAAAACTTTACAAATAAAAAAACTATACTCTTACAAACAGGGCTAGATGTGTCAGAAACTGTTTAGCATGTAGCATCTTTAGCAGCTAAACTTCAAAATAAGAGCGTCAAAAAGAAATTAAATAATATTTAATTAAATTTAAATAATGAGTAAAAATATTGACTAAGTATAAAATATGTTAGGGAAAATATATTGCACTGATATTTGGTTTGGCTAATTTCGAACTGTATTCATAAAAATACAAACTTGATCAAATAAATGCTTTTGTTTTGAAAGGAACTGGAAGTACCACAAGTTGCACAGAGGTACAACTGGTTTGGATGAGCCGATTTGCCATWAATGATCCCACCCACCTTCAAATTAAAACAATAGAAAAGTAACAACAGATTTGTGTCACCGGTCTTCARCTGGAAGGAGGTGAAGACTGACGTCCTAGCAGTTAGCATTAGCTTCCATTAATCTTTTACCTGTTTAGGGGTTTAGCGTTAGCGGAGCTAAGTGTTGTTTTTGGTGGATTAGTGATTAGTGAAGCTAACTTTTGAGTTAGCCATGCCCACCACTGATGTTTTTCTAAAACATATAGGATCTAAAACAATTTAAAATGTTACTATCAGTGCAAGAAAATGAGTCATGTTTTATAGCAGTCACTTTTTTATGAGTCAAGTTCAAGTTTACATTTCGGTCAGGCTGAGTGTGACCAAACAGTGATAAATTTGCAGATTATTCATAGGAACGCTGCAGGAACGTTGCAATTTATCCACAGTTAGGTTCCCAAATATGTTGTTTCGAAGTAAAACATTCACTTTTTTTTTTCGCAATTTTGCGTCTCAAACTAATTACAAAATGTATTTATTTCCACTTTAAAAGGCAGCAAATTAGAAAGTTTATAGAGAGACGTGGATACTTTTGTAACTGGCTGAATGTGAGTTGTTTTAGAGCAGCTGTTAGTTTGACTCCTCCCCCTGATTGTTCTGACCTGCTGCAGGTAAGATACTGACTGCTTKTAACTATTATTTAAGGAATAAAATATTTTCTGCCTGGCTGGAACAAAGCAGAGACTCCAGCAGCTGTCCTCATGTGCGATCAGCCCTCTGTGGCTGAATGTGGCTCACGTCTCGGAGGTAAAAACTGTTCTTTTTGCATGTGTGTGTGTGTGTGTGTGTGYGTGCGTGCGTGCGTCTAATGTGTGTGTTAGTTACTGTGACAGGCTCTCCCCCTGTGGGCTCGTAGTAAACCTCTCCTGGGCTCAGAGGAACAGTCTCCGTGGCCGTGGGCGGCTCTGACGGCTTGTTCAGCTGCATGCACAGAAACCGGCGCAGAAGAAAGCAAAGAGGAGAAAAAAAAACACACACACAGCAGAAAAACATGCAGTCAAGCCGAGAAGACAGGAGAGGACTTTGAAACAATTCAAGAGAAGATGTTAACAAGAAACACACTCAGAGCTGGGGCCTTTGAAAAAAAGTAACAACTCTTCAGTCATGAACTGGCATGAATCCTTCCTGCTTTGTTCTTAAATTCAGCCCCTTTCTTCCACACATATATATTAAAGCAAACTCTTTGCTTTGATTTCCTTTGTAACGTATAATTCTAATAATATAAAGTGGACCAAAATATCCAAACGAAGCTGCACGTCCTAATTTGCTGCAGCTCTTTTGTTCTGAGAGCAGCTCTGGATCCGTGCAGAAACATTTAGAGGGAGAGCGTGTGACAGATGCAACAAAGCAGAAAACACAACGAGTCGGCTTCTGTCTCTGGGTCCTACTGGGGATTTTACTCTTTAAAAACTGAATTTTCTCTTAGACGTGATGGAAAAAAAACAGTTTCTGGGTTCTCCTCCAGCTGAAAACGTCTGAACAGACTTAGAGGTCAGCTTCTCTGCTGATTTTATTATTTTAGTTTGAATGTTCCTGCGGGTGATCAGGCTTCTGCACGTCCTAAATGATGATTTGATTTGACAAAAAGCACTTTAGGAGGGGCTAATTAGCTAAGGCATATGGTCTTATTTCGTTAAAAACAATCAGATGAGAGCTCTGAAAGGGTTAAAATGAGCCTAAAGACAAACTGATGAGTGRAGCTACAGAGATAATGTGGGTTTTTGATCAAATGTTTAAAAAACCYTTTCACTGCTGAACTCTGCGACCCGTCCTTTTAGCCAAAGCATYAGGAGCCATTAGACACCTTTTCCATATCTAATCAACATAAAATTACTGATATGTGCTCTCATTGCATCAGCACGCCAAAATGTGATGGAATGATGCAGAAAAAACCAACAAACTGCTGTGATGGAGCTCTTCACAAGCCAAGCTAATTATTGGAGCACACATAGCTGCGATCGCCAATCAATGACCATTAGCCCCATTATGATGGCTCCTAATGGACTCTGTTATTTGTGTGTGGCTCTGATATAATTGTGGTGACGATCGGGATCGATTCAAAGCTGCGTCGATCACTCACCATCTCCGTAGAGCTGTTTTTCTTCACCGGGGGAGGAGGCTTGTGTTTGGGTGGGCCCCTGGTTGGACAAAAAGACAAAAAAGTTAGAGCGCATCGATCGCGTMTTCGTTAGGACCTCTTTGTATTTTCAAAGACAAAACCGGCTGCAGGGAGAGGACAAAGATGAAATATTGAACCCGGACAATGTCCCCATTGTGTCGTAACTCAATCGAGGTTCTGCTCGTACAGAAATTCAGCAATCAGCACAAGAAAAGAGACACTTTTTTGTGTGAGGTTTAAAGATTTTTTTCTTTTTAGCAGATGAAAAAATCAATGTGAACAGGTGGAGAAGTCCTCTGAGGGAAAGATTTGGCTTCGATTGTCTAAAGTTGCTTTGACTTCTTTTACTGATAAGATGAGACTTTTATCTTATGAACGATATAAATGCTTCATGTTTTATTCAGTGTTGAGTAAAATAAACATCTTTCATGGCTTCAGACATGTTTTTTTATTTTTCTTCTGAAGAACAAAGTGAAAGAGCTGAAAATCAAAAAGTGAAATGTTATAAACTTTAGTTCTGTAAAAACTCTGTCGTTAAGATTTCTGCCAAATAGTTTGAGTTTTTCCAAATTGTATGTTTATTTAAAGTGTATAAATGAATTGAAACAACTTTAAACATCTTCAGCTTTTAGAAAGAGTTAAATTAAAACAGACWGACRAGCTAATGGCTAGTCCTAGCTTAGATAAAAGTGCCGCCGTCACAAAACGTCTTTAATTTGAAAGATCATCGTCGCAGTTTCATAAACTTTTACATTACATGGTTCTTCAAGGAGAGTTAGGATTCTTTCTGCAGGAAGTGACCTAGGCTGCGCAGGAAGTGACCTAGGCTGCACAGGAAGTGACCGAGGCTGCTCAGGAAGTGACCGTGGCTGCACAGGAAGTGACTGAGGCTGCGCAGAAAGTGACCTTTGCTGCGCAGGAAGTGACCTAGGCTGTGCAGGAAGTGACCGAGGCTGCGCAGGAAGTGACCTATGCTGCGCAGGAAGTGACCGAGGCTGCACAGGAAGTGACTGAGGCTGCACAGGAAGTGATCGAGGCTGCACAGGAAGTGACCTATGCTGCGCAGGAAGTGACCTGTGCTGCGCAGGAAGTGACCTGTGCTGCGCAGGAAGTGACCTATGCTGCACAGGAAGTGACCGAGGCTGCACAGGAAGTGATCGAGGCTGCACAGGAAGTGATCGAGGCTGCACAGGAAGTGATCGAGGCTGCACAGGAAGTGATCTATGCTGCGCAGGAAGTGACCTATGCTGCACAGGAAGTAACCGAGGCTGCGCAGGAAGTGACCGAGGCTGCACAGGAAGTGACCGAGGCTGCGCAGGAAGTGATCGAGGCTGCACAGGAAGTGACCTATGCTGCGCAGGAAGTGACCAAGGCTGCGCAGGAAGTGACCTATGCTGCGCAGGAAGTGACCGAGGCTGCGCATGAAGTGATTGAGGCTGCACAGGAAGTGATCGAGGCTGCACAGGAAGTGATCGAGGCTGCACAGGAAGTGATTGAGGCTGCACAGGAAGTGATCGAGGCTGGACAGGAAGTGATCGAGGCTGCACAGGAAGTGATCTATGCTGCGCAGGAAGTGACCGAGGCTGCGCAGGAAGTGACCGAGGCTGCGCAGGAAGTGACCTATGCTGCACAGGAAGTGACCTATGCTGCGCAGGAAGTGACCTATGCTGCGCAGGAAGTGACCGAGGCTGCACACAAAGTGACCTATRCTGCGCAGGAAGTGTTCGAAGCTGCACAGGAAGTGACCTGAGCTACACAGGAAGTGCTACAGCTAGATGCTGTTAACTATCCTTGCAGATGAACACATTATTTTGTTAATTCTGTCTAAATATTGTCAGTAGAAATAATTATAAAAAGAGAATGGAGTTTTTTTAAGACTATTTGTCTGTTGGTCCTGTCATTGCTGACTAGCCTTTAGCTCACCAGTTGTGTCAGAAACAAACTATTTTCCAGAACCATCTACGACAGGTAAAACATTATTTGCTCATAGCCTCTCTGCAGAACCCAACATTTTAAACTTTTTAATTTATCTTTATAAGTTTTTAGAGACTATTTGATAAAACAGGAAACTCATTAGTTGAAAAATTATCTCTGATGAAGTTTTAGTTTAGAGAGTAGGAGTAAATTTTCTGGGAGGTTTTAGTTAAAYCTTCACCGCAGCCTGGAGGACGAGGATGAGCGGGAACCTTAAAAACAGCCCGGTTCTGTAAACTTCAGGTCAGGATTTGTAACTGAGCCCCTTTAATGACAGATGATAAGTTTTAATGAGCTAAAGATCCAAGAGGGTGGATTAATTCAGCTCAGGAGCTTCGACAGAGCAGATACAGATTTAACTACTTACTCTTCATCCATGTGGCGCTTGCGGACGAGGAAGATGACGCCGATGATGATTCCGATGACGGCGAGCGCGCCGAGGACCCCTCCCACTATGGGACCAGTCTGCGAGCTGGGATCAGGAAGCCGTTTCTCCTCTTGGATGAGTGAAGGATGGAGGAGAGGAAGAAGAAAACGAGGTGTTATTGCAGCTTCATTTAAATTTCATGAGGCCGATTCTGGCAGTTTGATGTTGCCCACTTGCAGTATTTGTGTTTTATGTGTTTGGCTGCTGAAGTCTGCCTGCGAATAAATAATCTGCAGCCGTGTGAGTCAGAAGTGCTTCATAAAAACTGCAGCTGTAAAACAAACAATATCAGAATGAAGCGCGGTCGTAAAACAAAGAATTCATACAAGCAGCTCGACAACAACAACAACATGTAGCTGCTGACCTTGTCGTTTCTCTTTAATTAACTTCCTGTTTGTCACTTCCACACGGCGGTGAGGAGTTAACTGGAAAGCCACTCATTAGASCGTGCTCTAATTTAAAGGCAGGATTTTTAGAGTGGCTGGCTGCCTCTGCACATCCACTGAGCAGGAAGGGGTTAAAAGGGTTGTTYACACTTTTATTATGAAATTATTGTATTTTTCATTGTAAATAAACACATATTACTGTATCTGATTAAGATAAGAAAAGGAAAATCAACCTTGGTTTCTGTCTTTATGCAACAGTAAGGTTGTTGTTGTGTTTTTGACTGTTAAGATGGTTTTGCATGAAAAACAGTTTCGTTTTCTAAAGATCAAAACTGAAACTTGGGGGTTTCTAGCTGCTACAGAAAAAAGCAAGAGGAAAAGTTGGTAAAAGGTTAAATTCTTACAGTTAAATCATGGCCGCGAAAAGAAGCTAATATCTCCAAAACTAAAAGCTAAAATGAACAAAACTGAGCRAACYCAAAGCTAGATGCTAAAGTTTGTAAAACTGAACTAAAAGCTAAAATCGATAAAACTGCAACCTAAAGCAAAAATAAATAGCAAAATCATAGCTAAAAGCTAACATTTAGCAGAACAAACAAAACGCTCAAATCTGTGAAACTAAAGCCAAACATGAAAATGACCAAAAACAGAACTTAAAGTTAAATTTAGAAAAAATAAAATGTTAAAAGGAGTTGAACCAAACTAAATGCTAAAATTAACGAAACCATAGTTAACAGCAAATGTTAGCAAACATGCACCAAAAAGCTGAAATTTGCAAATTTGTAGCAAAAAGAAAATAATTACTAAACCACAACTAAAAGATGAACAAATCTGTAGCTAAAAACTAATTTGTGCTCCAAAGCTAGATGCTAAAGTTTGTAAAGCTAAGCTAAAGGCTGAAACCAACAACTGCAGCACAAAATGAGCAAAACCAAAGCTGAAAGCTAAATTTGGCAAAACAAAATAAAGGCTAAAATCAGTTAAACCAAAGCCAAAATTTACATGTAGCAAAGCCTAAGCTAGATGCTAAAATGAGTAAAACCAACTAAAAGCTAAAGCTAACAAAATGTCAGCTAAAAGCAGGTGTTGGTAAAATTGTACCTGAAATTGGAAATTAGCGAAAACGATCAAAACCAACTGAAAGATTTCATAAAACAAGAGCAAAACTTTGAACTGGAGCTAAAATTAAGTTAAATTAAGCTAAGCTGTAGCTAAGAGCAAGAACGTAGCTAAATTGTAGCTAAAAGTAAATATGAGCAAAACCAAAACTAAAAGGTAAAATTAGCATAACTAAATAACAGCTAAAACCACTTTGATAGCTAAAGATAAGTAAAGATAAATTATATAAAAAACTATTTTCTCTTTTCAACAGGCAGAAATATAAGTGAAGTTGTTGGTTCTGCTTCCTTCATGCAGCCTAAAACATAATTTCCTGTTTCATTTGCAGAATATGAAATCATTTTTCTTGCTCGTCTCTGATTCCTCCAGTAGTTTATCTTCGACTAAATCAGAGACAGATTAGATTAGAGACAAATTAGAATAAATTAGAGCAATAAGGGATAAATTACAGACAATAAAAGTTCACCACAGAGACGGATCCCTCGCAGCTGGAAACATTAAAAACACACAAACAGACACTCTTCACACAAACAGACACTCGTCACACAAACAGACACTCTTCACACAAACAGACACTCGTCACACAAACAGACACTCTTCACACAAACAGACACTCGTCACACAAACAGACACTCGTCACACAAACAGACACTCGTCACACAAACAGACACTCGTCACACAAACAGACACTCGTCACACAAATCTCCTGCAGTCTCTTCCTGCCAATAAAAGAGTTTGTTGAAACCTCATCAGATGTCACAGATTACAAGGGCAGCTTTGCCATTTGTTTTCCACGGTCACTGATAATCTAGTTTCACCGACAAAGAACGAGGCGCGCTGCTGCTGGAGACAAATCCCAACAGGTGACAGGAGAGTCAGGATTTAATACGGGAGCAGAGTTTTTTTTTTTTATTGAATCCAGAAGTGAGGCGAGAGGAGCGTCCCCCGAGGAGAGCAGCAGAGCTGAGAAGATTGATTGAGTTTCTTACAAGGCAAAATGCAAAACGTGTTAATAATCTGTCAGAGAACACGCCTGGAAAGAAGCAAGTTCTCATCAAACATGGCTGCTGCTCTCTGCAGGTAAAAACACACAACACCTCCACCTGCTTTGGGAAACAGATTCACTCTGAATCTGAAGCTGAAATGTTTTATTTGAGCTGCTGAAAAAAATGTACAGCAGCAAAGATAAACATAATACTGCCTGGTATCTTCCTAGTACCAGAACCAGGTATTCATTTGGTACATACCTGGTACTTAAAGGGTACAAAACCAACTATTTACCCAGTACATACCTGATATTTACCTACAGGGTACAAAACCAGGTGCATAACTGATACCTACTGGGTAAAAAACTGYCTACTTCCCAACTAWGTACCTCAYATTAACCTGGTATTTTCAYTGTACAWAACCATGTATTTAAAAGGTACATACCTGTCACTACTAGGTACAAAACAATCTACTAGTCAGCTACGTACCTGGTGTTTACCTATACTTACAGGGTACAAAACCAGGTATTTTACTGGTACATAACTGGAGCCAACTGTGTACAGAATGATCTATTTGTCAACTACATCCCTGATATTTACCTGGTACTTGCAGGGTACAAAAACAGGTATTCATCTGGTACATACCTGGTACTTACAAGGTACAAAACCATTTATTTACCCACCTGAAATTTACCTGACACCTACAGGATACAAAACCAGGCGCATAACTACCTACTGGGTACAAAACTGCCTACTTCCCAACTATGTACCTTATATTCACCTGGTATTTTCATTGTACAAAACCACGTATTTAATAGTTACGTGCCTGTTACATACTAGGTACAAAACAATCTACTTGTCAGCTATGTACCTGGTATTTACCTGGTACAGGGTACAAAACCATCTTACATGTACATACAAAATACATATGTGATATTTACCTGGTACTTACAGGGTACAAAATCAGTTTTTTAACTGTTAGGTACTTGGTACATATCTGGTATACGCCTGCTTTGTATCTGCTGCGTATGTTGAACGTAGTTGACACGTACCTGGTGTGTATATAGTAAGTACTGGGTTGTATCACAGTATATATTGCTGCTAAATGTACTGAAGTGGTTTTCTGATGAATATTGTAATTATTACAGCAGCAGCACTTAGCAGCTCTGCTTCAGAGCCCTGAAAGGAAGGCATGAAAAGGCCAGGAAATGTCAGACACACACACACACACACACACACACGCACACACACACACGCACACACACA
>NW_013952827.1:14722-16017 GCF_001266775.1 Austrofundulus limnaeus
GTGTGTGTGTGTGTGTGTGTGTGTGTGTGTGTGTGTGTCTGTGTCACAGTTCAGAGAAAAAGATCATCCGAATAACCAAAACTCAGCTCTGCGTCATAAAACAGGAAACAGGAGTTCAAATGTAAAGATGAGAGAAAACATGGAGGAAACCAGGAAGTGTTAGTAAAAAACATTTGTTCCAGGAAAGAAGAAAAAAAGAAAAAAAAAAGAAAAAAGAAAAAAAGGAGGAAAAGGGCCAGTGAAACAATAAAAAAAGCAAACCTCTGCAACCTGGCTCACACCAACGTTAGAGGAATTTGAAAATCTTGAAATGACACCAAYGAGTCCACAGCAGGGCCAAACCACTGCAGAGGAGGCGCAGCGTCCTCACCCTGCAGTTTGGCCCTGCTGTGGGGAACGGGCCAATCAAAAGCCTCCACCAAAAAGTCCACCAGCACCCCTCATCCCAGCATCAAAAACAAGTGTGTGCACGTACATGTGCACGTTACGTGGACTGTGTGTGCATTCACGTCAAGGTAAGCACGTTCAGCTTGTTCCTGTCTCCTCTACGCTCGGCCCCGCCCCCGTCTCCTCTGCGCTAAGCCCCGCCCCCCTGCTGCAGAGGCTYAGAGCGTGCCGCGTCACGTTTCAGACTCACCGATGACAAAGGTGGTGAGCTGGTGTCTGCTGGCCCCGTGCTTGTTCCTGACCTCGCAGATGAAGGTGGTGTTGACGGCGTCGTCCACCTTCCTCACCGTCAGCTTGTTGTCGTCGACCTCCACGTTGTTTGGCAGCGAACCAGAAGCCCTGCACAGGAAGCAGACAGAAAATAAGAGATAAAAGAGAAGTGAAGAAACAGCAACGGGTAAAAGATGTGTTTATCATCTGCCAGACTTTTAAACATCTTAATCTTCTGCCATGTTGTGACCTGTAGCATGCTCTTTTCAGGCTTGGAGCATGTGCTGCTAACAGTTAGCTGTTGCAGCTATTTTAATAAGTTAATCAGTACTAAGGTGTTCACTCATTTGAGAGTTTCTAACCAAAGACATCAAGCAAATTGGTGAGAACAAAACCAAACATCAAGACAGAGGCCGAAAACAAAGAAAATGCCTTATTACATTATATGTTTTTAGTTAAATGAGTTACAACAACACCTAATTTCCTTCTGGGATCAATAAAGTATTTTTGAATTGAATTGAATTTAATATATACAATTTATTAGGGGTGCAACAATACATTTACCCATATCGAACAGCACTTTAGGTTCAATACACACTTGTATGGAACAATACAGATTTTTAACATTTATTTTATCA
>NW_013952827.1:16032-18565 GCF_001266775.1 Austrofundulus limnaeus
TTTCTCTATATCAGTTTGTTTTTATCTACATGTTTTTGATAGACCGGGACCTTGGGTACAGAATTTCGTTCCACCACATGTATGTGTTGTGAATGACAATAAAACTTCCTTGAATCCTTGAATTAATGAGTAAAGTGAACAGCCGCTTCATCAAAGACCCCCCCCTACCCCCCCCACCATGAAAGCCATCTGTCCATCAGAACATTTATTTGCTCAGAAATTAGCACTAAATTWAAAAAGAGGTGTTATTGCAGTGAGAAAAGCAGTGTGGACTGTGCAGCTGGCCCGGGTGTGTTTTCCTTACGAGGTCCAGGTGACGTTGGGGGCGGGGTTGGCGTTGGCCAGGCAGAACAGCACGGCGTCGGCGCGGCCCACGTACCAGTTGTTGTCGTAGCCCTCTATGGACACGGTGGGGGGGTCTGCAGAGAGAGAACAAACACGAGTAAAGTTCCTGCAGCAGCTTTGTTGGAGCAGTTCATCAAAGCAGGAGCCACTGTTTCAGAGCTCTGGGCCGGGCCTGGAGGGCCGCTTGGATCCAGTTCTTTGAAGGGTTTCAAGCCCAGTTGGAAGAAAGCCCCGTGATGGGTCCAAACCAGGCTGGAAGGACAAATCTCATCTAGCCTGGAGGAACTGGAAAGGCTAACGGGGGAGGAGGAGAACACTGCCCGGTTTCTCTTTACTGGAACTTCAGCTCCATGAAAGAGTGGCTGTTAGAGACCAAAACGTTGCCTTTTATTGTTGAACAAATGCAGATGACTGCTCTTTACAAAGTGTTTGCTCTAATGCCAGCTTTAGGAAGCTAAATCTTCTAACATGCAAACACCAAACCCAAATCCTGGCAWCATTTTAGTGATTACTCCCCGTTCAGCTGACATTAACCGTGAAAAGAAGGTCAACAGTTTGTGGTGAGAATTCAAAACTGTCWCAATGAAATTTGGCAAGAATGAAAAAAATAAATCATGGTAAAAAGAATTTGTAGTTTCTACRAAGTCTTGAATGGAATTTGGTTTTACGTTGCAGAATATGAGTTTTACCAACTGTATTTTCTAAAAAGGTCAAATAAGTCGAGTATTTGTATATAAAAGATGGACACAGTCATGATGTCGTGTTTATTCGAAACAACAGACTTTAAKTTGAAGGAGTTTCTGCATCTCAGCTGCAAAGACGAGTCTGTTCGGCCTTCTTCTGCTCTCCTCAACGTCCCTTATCTGTCCTGCTTGATGCTTTTTTGGAGCCTCTCTTGCAAATCTGTTGGGGTCTGGTTTCAGTCTTATTTCACACACACACAGCTTCACAYACACACTCCTCAATTCACCATCTTTGCTGGCTAAATGTGTTTTATGCAGAGGGTTTTTGTAAACTCATATTGTGTCCTTGTAGGGACACATATGAAATGTGTTTTTATCCCTCATCTACCACCATGTTTGCTATTTCTTGTTTTTTTTAATGCAAAAAAACCTTCAATGGCTGCAGCCTTAGGCACTCGTACCCCTGTTTATCTCCTTTGGATGGGCTGTACTGAAACATATTTCCTTGTGCTCCAAGTACAATAAACTGATTCTGATTTCCAACAACGAAAAGATCTTGACTACATGAAACCAGCACAGGTGTGGTGTGTACTGCAGCGCAGTTTAGYTTGAATATCTTTCATTTTAAATCCCTGCGGCTCAGAGGTGTAACAGCACCAGGTTAACTGTTAAATCTCACTGCTGGAGGAAAAACCCTGAGGTTTCAACAGTTTCTGTACAAAAGAGGCGTTTGTTTCAGAGTTTCTGATTAAATACTCAAGTAACTTTCAGACAAAAGCAAATTTACCAATGTTTTGTTTAAAAGTGCGGCTCAAAAACCAACAGATGTTTGACAAACAAACCGTTTCCAAAGAGAAAATGTCAGTAAATGTTTGAATTGACAGAGGTGCTGAAAGGTAAATGCATCAGATTGATGTGTCAACAGGTTGCATCATCATAAACTCCCCTCAGTGCACGTCTGACAGCTCACGTGCACTCAGCTGCATCTGATAAAAACCTGAACGTCTCAATAATAAAAAACAAAATCTGTCTTCAAAAGATTYTTGCTTAAAAATCAAAGTCTTCCAGTCGCAGCGGGACGAGTGAACCAGTTAATACCTCTGATTAATTCCAACCAGGATGACGTGTGTGGGAGGTTAAAAGAAGCAGAAAGGCTTCGTGGCTTTTTTTTATTTATGTTTCCCAAAAACATCTAAAGACAGAAAGAGAYGTTAAAAACAAGGTGTGAGGAGAGGAGAGTGGAAACAGAGACGGGTTGATTTCTGAGGCCAAAAACAACTCATCTTCACGACATCACACAGGATTCCTCGCACCATCAGGCCCTCGCACCATCAGGCCCTTGCACCATCGGGCCGTCGCACCATCATGCCCCCGCACTACCAGGCCCTCGCACCATCAGGCCCCTGCACCATCGGGCCATCGCACCATCGGGCCATCGCACCATCGGGCCATCGCACCATCGGGCCATCGCACCATCGGGCCATCGCACCATCGGGCCATCGCAC
>NW_013952827.1:18575-21803 GCF_001266775.1 Austrofundulus limnaeus
CTATCGCATCCCGTGTGTCGGGTTTCACCCTGGCTGTGATGACAGCCGTTAATCGCTGTAGTTTGTCGCTCCCCGTGTGTCGAGACCTTCAGAGTTTTGAGTGAACTGTGAGCAGCAGTTTGAGCTGAAGGACATTTTGTTGAACGACTCCACTTCACACACATTTTTATTTAGACAAAACCCGTCCTGAWTTAGAGTCAACATGTTCGTCCAGAGACGTGTAGACCTCCACTGCTCACTGGTTTGATCCACCACGGGTTCAGAAAGGACCACAATCCTAAATAAGGCCAATATATTTATGGTAAATCTGTGCAGAAAAGAACCATGAAGATCATCTGGAAGCCTCACGGCTCTTTTTACAAATCGGAGTCTTTTTTTATACGTCTTAAACTTTACCTTCACCAACAAATACACAGGCTGTTTGACCTCYGTCCATGTGCACTCTGACATACGTGCTCCTGCATGTGTTCCAAACAAACATGAATAAATTGTGTTCAGTGTTTTATAAATCAAGCTCAAACTTTAAGACATTTCAATCCTCAATAAATCAGAAAAAATAAAAATATAATTAAATTAAACTGGAATAAATAAAAACCTAATAAGGTTTCAAGTATTTTAAAATCACTSATATCAGCTTGTGTTTTATTTGCTGATTCACTTCATGTATTCTGTGCTGATGTATTTTTCACAGTTAGAAATTAATATCTTAAATTAAAAAAACAGACTTGAAGACGCTCTGTCTAATCGTGTCCTGCTGTTGAACGCTTAATCCAAAGTGGATTAAAAGGCAAAATAAAATTAGAGGAAACCTCATAATAGAAGGAGAATAATGTGATTATAGGAAGCTATTGGAGAACAAAACGTGTCTTCGTTTGCAAATTAAACATATAAGGATCAGTTTTACAGTTTAAAGTTGATTTTATGGTTAATTCTTATTCTGATTTTCTCACATTTAGTTTAAAGTATAATAAATGATCTTCATTAATGAAATAAAGACTTTAAAGCTCTTAAAAAGCAAAAAACCTCAGTTTGTTTTTGATAATTTAAAGAGAAAAGTAGAAACTTTGTGTTTATTATAAAAAGACTGAACAAAAGCAGAATGAAAGGACAAAGTTTGACTCACACTCCACAGAAAGCTTCAGGATCTGAGTCCAGGGCCGCTCCTGGGTCTTCTGCTCCACCATGCAGGTGACCTCCCTGCCGTTGTCCGCCGCCGTGGGCACCAGCCGGTACTCGCTGCGGACCGTCACCGTGCCGTACGGCCCATTGGTGGTGCTGGTCGAGTGGTTCCCCCCCACCGACGCCAGCCACTTGATGGTGGCCGCTGGCTTCCCGTCCAGCGCCTCGCAGCGGGCCACCACCACAGACCTGCTGCCGGCCCGCACCGTCTCGGCCTTGGCCGAGTTCTTGGGTTTCGCTGGAAGAAAAGGCGGGAAGGAAAGGATGAAATGTGTGCATACGGCGGTGTGGAAAGGACCACGAGTCRTCTCTTCTCTTTGTATTTTCCTTTTAAAGAAGCAGACATCTAATCTGTTAAAGGTGAGCTCGCTCAGCGCCTCACTGAAACTCACCCAGATGTCTTTCAGAAAACATCTAACAGGCTTTCATCCAGCTTTGAAAAGGCACAGCTGACGTTTGGTCTCTCACTGAACAGTTCCAACTCATGAAAGGTTTTTTTAGGTTATAAAAACAACTTTTCWCAGTGACCATTGGTTCACTGATTTCCTCCAACGTCTCTTTCTCTGAGCTGTAATTTGTTTTGGCAGCAGGAAAAAGAAAATTATCGGTGACTGGATTTATTTTCCGACACTTCCAGCTTCCTTAAACTCATTTTATGATTCGCTCCCGAACTTTTGAAACATTGCCTGCAAACCTTTTTTTCTGATGTGAACCTGTCAATCACCAGCGACTCCTTGATTCTGGTCAGAGGTTCAGATCTTGCCTCTGGCTCCGTTGGTGAGCGTCGAGCTTCGGCTCTTTGATTCCGGCACCGGTGACACATCGAAGCCGGCTCCTGCTGCGCAGATTGGCGTTTGTTTCATCACGAGACTATTCTTTTTTTTTAAATCTACTTGGATTCTAACAGCAGCTGCCTGACTGCAGACATTTTCCCTCCACCTGAATGACTGACAGCTCCGTCACGGCGACATGAAACACAGGTTTCATGGTTAAAAGGAAAACCTGACAATCGGTCACAAAAGTTGGAGCTGAGGCTTTTGACAAACTGATAAACTCACYTAAAATTAAATAATGTGAAGTTAAGAATGATGACAAATATCTTAAAAAATAGATATTTTAATTGAAGCCTACCTAGTTTGWGATATTTAGAGTTGTAGCTATTTTATCTTGAAGTTATTGTGTCAATATAACGCATTCACACTATTAACATCCATATAACTGTTTCTGCTTTTTGTGTGCCATTTCAACTAATTTATACCTTGAAATGATCGTTTCATTCAAGACATTTATGCTATGACTTTGTGTTTTTGTACAATTTTTATTTTTTGAGTTATTTTGCTTTTTCAGCTGTTTTCTCATAGAAATTAAAAGTCTCCTTTAAATCATTTGTTAGCATCTTTCACTGCTCATTTCAGCTTGTTTCTGCTAATTTAAGCTTTCTTCACCAATTGTTTCATCTTCTCTCTGCTAGTTAAGTTTTTATGCTCCTTTTAGCTGCTTTTTTGTCAGTTTTTTCAGTTACGGTTTAATGAAGTGTGCAAAATTTAAGAAAACGTTTTCTTTAAGACTTTGGAGCAGACGTGTCATGGAAACAGCTGCACTGATCAACATGAAAGTTGGCAGGAATGTAGATGAGTCCAACCTACACTGCACCAGCCAATGGTTTTATGATGGACCCCATATTTGAGGAGGGGGCTCCACCTGAATAGAAGGTGTCTGGACATACAAAACTGCTCATAACTCAAACTACTCAACAGGAGCTTCAGATTTCTTTTGTTGTTTAGTTCAGATGAAGGGCTATCAGTCAGGCCCATCAATGAGCCCACCCAAGCCCCGAACCCCTATCCAAAGCAATAAATCTGTTCTGATGACTTCTGAGTTCTGGTGCACTGGGGTCATATGAAGAACCTAGTTTTAACCTTTTTTGTGTTAATTTCAACATTTTTTCTGCTTAATTTAGCAAACATGCTCCTTTGATTTTATKTAGCTAATTTTAGCATTATTCTGCCTTTTTGGCTATTTTTAATGTTAGTTTCAGCTACTTTACAG
>NW_013952827.1:21813-24115 GCF_001266775.1 Austrofundulus limnaeus
GATAAGATTCTTTATGAAGCCTTTCATTTTATTTGTGATTTGTATTTTTTATTGTTTATTGAAATTGTTTTGTTTTTAGTTTTAAAGAAATGAATAAAGTCTTAAAGTCTAAAGCATTACATGACACGTATCAACACCAGGATCAGTCATACTATCTTTATATTTCCTTGGTATCAGATTAATTCCAGATTTTCTAACTTTTAACTCACATTTACTGTATTTTAAAGCAGGTGGTGTGGAAATTATTCAGGTTTTGGATCATCAGGAGTGGAGACAGAAAGGTGGATGAAAAGACTGGTGCAACATGTAATGCCTTTTTTAACCATAATTATGTTCAAAATTTATTCTTTTTTTGCCCTATTTTTAGATTTTAGTWATTGCTTTGCTACTTTATTTTTAGCTATTCTAGCTTTAGCTTAAAGCTAGCAACTTATTAATCCTTCCTTCAGCCCAACAAGCCCCCTTTTCAGATAAAACTAAATAAAATGTGTTCATAATTAGAAACTTCTGTAAATGTTTGAAGCGTTCGTCACAAAGTCGACAAAACAAACGAGCTCCCTGCAGAATCAGAACCTGGGCCCAGACTTCAGTACTAAACCGCTGTCGTCTGATTGGTTCATTTAAACACTGATTTAAATCACACTTCCATCCTCACATAAAGAGCAGAATTTTTTKTTTACATATTCAAGCAACTTATTTTCCAGGATCTCCACTGAGAAGCTTTGCCAACACTTTAAATCGCTCCTCCTCACACTCGGGGGTCCATTGGGAACTTCTCGTTCTCAGAAGTGGAGATAAGCAGCCGGTTGGGGAGGCGCCGGCGAGCGAGGAGCAGTTTGTTTTAAAGCTGGATGTGAGCGCAGCTTTGTTTCAGAAACCAGGAATCTTAGCATCATGCGACAGCAAACACACAACCGGCCCGTTTCCTCACCCAGCATGACGAGCGTGGTGGTCCCCTGCTCGTTGCCGGTGGGGTAGGTGGCGTACTCGCAGGTGTAGCGGCCGGCGTCGGACATCCTCAGGTCTTTGATCTTGATGGAGGGGTTCCGCAGGTCGTTGTGGAGGAAAACGACGCGCTCTTTGAAGGCCGGGTTGGGGAAGCTCTGGCCGTACATGGGGTGGAACACGGCGATGTTGTCCCGCTGACCGTCAACAGGTTCCCAGATCCAGGAGACCTGCAGATTAGGATTGAGCAAAAACACTGGATTACATTAGAGAGAAGMGATTCTGTTTCATTTAACCACTGGGTTGATTATATACGATGTCTGCATGTCTCTGTTTCCTGTTTATTTTTAAATAAGCTGAGAGTTTCTCCACCAGTCTGTCCCAGATTGACAGAAGCTTTGATTCACTTACAGATTCTCCACTAAAAGCCGTTCAGAGCGCTTCGTTGTGAGGTTTCTGATTGTGACAAATTTGTGCAGCAGCTGGACGAGAATCTGCCTTCAGGGAGAACGGCGTGATGCTTCGCCGCATTGATTTTATTTCTCTCTGCAGTTCTCAAACAGACAGGCGATATTGGCTAAAGTGGAGGAGCAGGAAGGAGAGGGACTCCAGCTCATCAATACGCATTTAGCAAACATCCAAACGTATGACATCTGCAGGCAGAAGTAAAGCCAAAGCTTCGTTTCAYGTGTTATTACAAATTAGTGCACGAGAGACCCCATTCACTGCAGAGAAAATACACAACACAAGTTCATTCAACCGTAATTTGATTCCTTTGGTTTTAAACTAATTATCTATCGATTCCTTTTACCACAGATCAAATCTGTCAGCGTCTAAAAGAAGCTGAAAACGACTCAAACATCTGTTAGCTCCGGGGATCCTGCACGTTTTAAACTGGAGCATTGATGGGAGGACCACTGAARAATGCAGAAAACTGAAGATAATAAGTAAAAAATATGGTTGAAGATGGTAGAAAGAAAGGAAAGGAAAGAAGAATAGCAGAAAAGGTAAGAACGATAGCTAAAAAGGCAGAAAAAAAACTAAAATCAGCCAAAATGGAAGCTGAAGGAAGATGAAATTAGCAAATGAAAAAAAAATTAAATACAGTAAAGATTTATGAAGGTTTTACGGATGTTCAAGATGCTGCATTTATTTTCAATGAGAAAAAAGTGGAGGAAAAAGCTAAATATCTCCAAAAGTATAAATAAATAAAATATCAAAAGTCATAGCTGAATGTCCTGAAAGAGCCGAAGGTTTTAATATATCAACTGTTGAAAGAGCACAAAAAATGCAGAAGATGCATGTTAAAGAGCATATGAAAGAAAAAAAATGATCTTGATATGTAATGCTTCAGAAG
>NW_013952827.1:24125-25656 GCF_001266775.1 Austrofundulus limnaeus
AAACCTCAGTTTGTCATTACTTTTGCTTTTTTGTTCGAAAACAATCAAACTGACTTTGAATATGAAAGACAGAAAATCTGTCTGATTTGTAAAACATGAATTCATTAAACRTGGAATAAAATAACCAATAATTTAATGTGATCCAATCAGCACTGCTCAGATTTATTTGCCCCTCAGCTAAAACCCCTCCCAAAGAAAACACATTTACTGWCGACGTCTGTGAGACTGAGATCGTTCACACAGAACTGTAACTCCMACACTTGGACCTGACTTGAATCTGCCGACCTGCGTGAGTTTAGTGGAACTTCCTCCATCGATGAACATGCAGCGCAGATCGATGGACTCCGTGGGGTACGCCTCCAGCTCCTCCTCCACCCGCACTTTCTGAGCCCCCACACCTGGAATTAAAACAAAGAGGCATCGATCAGTCTTCTGAGCGGCTTTAAGGCAAAACAAAAAGAAGACTTGMAGGAAAACTTGTTAAAAATCCAAACAAATTGGCTGCAGCTGATGGTTTTGTCCTAATTATTTGGATTCAGCCTTTGTGTTGCATCCTGAAAGTATTTGTGAAACAAAACATTCATTACAGAAGCAGAATAAGAGTCTGATAAYGAGCCTCAGGCAGATTCTGCTTTTAAGAAACAGATCTGATGCTGGGGGGCCGAGCCAACACAGGGGGTCATCCAGGAGAACGAACATGAAGCACTGCCCTCAGCAGTCAGAATTAAACTCATGAAAGTTTTGAGTCAAAGAGTCTGTGCAGAACCTGCTGACCCCCCACCCCCACTGCAGAACACAATTTCTTTTCAACAAGCGCAGCAGCTTTTCCTAAAATCCATCTCTGTCTGTCATGAAGTCGGCCAGAAGCTGCAACGTTTTCTTTAAAACATACATTTTCTTTTTCAGGTTTCAGGTCAAAGAAAGTGTCGCCGTGCTGCTGTGATTTTTCACTTCTTTCACAAAAATAACAGCTTTTTTYCCCCTTTGCATCAACTCCACTGAAACCCTGAGCTTTCAACAAACCCTGCACTACAGCAAGCTCCTCTCCAGCTGTTTCAACATTAAGACTAAGATTTATTCATGAATTGTTGCACAAAAAGTGGATTAATAAKCATCTAAAAGCAGCTGAATTAATTGCTTCTGGTTTAAAATTAGAGCGAGCTTTAGAAAGTACAAGCATAAAACCCAACTCACACGAGCTGTTTGTGTTTCAAGATTAATGAACTCGTAAAGCTTCAGATGAAGAAAAAGAAGCTCAAACTGACAAAAGAACAAACTACAGAGCCTGTAACAGGACAAGGGAAAAAATAAAATGATCCTGACTCACTTTAGCAAGATCCTGCAACGTTTTTACAGGATCCAAGAAGGATTCTCCTGAGAAACCTTTGCAGGATCACAAGAAACCTTTGCAGGATCACAAGAAACCTTTGCAGGATCTTGAGAAACCTTTGCAGGATCTTGAGAAACCTTTGCAGGATCACAAGAAACCTTTGCAGGATCTTGAGAAACCTTTGCAGGATCTTGAGAAACC
>NW_013952827.1:25666-52506 GCF_001266775.1 Austrofundulus limnaeus
GCGTTATCAGTCCCATACAATGGCTTCAGAGGGTCCCTACTGTGCCTTCTAGGCTTCAGGCTGTTCTGACACTGCCCCCTAGTGGGCATATATATCAATATATCAATGACAAAGTGTAAATAACCAAAACATAATGTAATAATTTTTTGTGTCTGTGTTGAGCCCTGGTCTCCCACTCTCTGGTCCAACACTCTACCCATTGCCCTATTAGAAGGCCACAATATACAACTGTTGGAGGGCGGTGTCTTTAGCACTAACCATGTCATTTGCTCTAAAGTTAACCTTAGTGGATTTAAGCCTCATATTAACCAGTTTTTTATGCCTCATATTAACCAGTTTTTTATGCCTCATACTAACCAGATAGTGGTTTTATGTCTCATACTAACCAGCTGACAATCAGAAGCCATTCTATGGGATGGGGGAACCTGCTAACCGGCACAGGCGGGACATTCTGAAGCCATTCTAGAGGACTGATAACACCTAATAATGTCCATTTCATGGATGATAACAGTCGAAGTGGGTGGGACATCCAGATCAGGGTACGAGACGCGACCCCTCCCTCGATTCAAATCTGCAACATGATCTTCTGTGCATGACCAAAAACTGTCTCCATACAGGAAAAAGATTATCTTCATGGACTCTGAGTTAGAGATGCTCCTAAATAAGGAGGCGGAGCTTAAAAACATGTTTGTCTCACTGTCCTCTGACATCAGCACCAAGCTCCCAAGGAGCGATCATTTAATAAATGACCACTTTTCTCAGTTCATGAGGTCTTTCCTTTCATTGAAGCCCCCCTCACACCCTGTAAATTACACTCGGCATCGACACATCACAAGTCTTCTGATGTCGAGTCGGGCAAATTAACTCAAACACATCATGACGGAACTTTTTCCAGAATGCTGCAGAAGGAGAAAAACTCACTCTGTTCTCATTTCCCATGACTAATCCAGCAGAGAGATGTGTTTGATGTGACATAATTAACTTAGATTTATGGCTTCTTGAGTACCCGACTGCCTTTTTACCCCCGGTTTGATTTACACGATTTGCTAAGTGACACGCAGGCTGTGAATAGACTGAGTGAAATTAGAAAACTGGAGAAAAACGCTGTAAAGGACGATGTGCTGAACAAAGATCAGCAGCTGAGAGTGTGTTTATATGATGCAACATAGAGTTGGTCTCAGGCCTCTGCAGCGGAGCTCTCCTCGGTGGGAAGAGGAATTGGGTGGTTAGGTCCGTCCTCTTTACGAGCACCCAAACTCTCTTACTCCCARTTTGTCACAAATCTGACAACCTTTTGCTTCAGTTCTTTCGCACTGCACCACTTCATCACTTCCTGACTCACGGGTAACTGCTCTGCAGCTCCACGCCGCCAAACGCACCGTAACTGATGCACAGGAGGTGAAGGCCAACAGGAAAACATTCGCTAATGGTTGCTGAARCTGGGATAAATCATGTGGGAGGCTTGGACCGCAGGAGCTTCACACACATCATCCATGTTTGTTCACTTATTTGGAAACAAYACACCCCCCGATGACACCACTCTGCTCCTCCTGAGGAAAACCAAGACCTTCTGAGGCTAGAAGGGAGAAACTGTTCCTGGGTTTCCCCTCAGGCTCTCCTCTCAGTGAGAAGCAACCAGGAGGACCTCAGTGAGCTCCAGTTTCTATWTCTAAATCTGGGACCGACTGAAAGCAGCTCTTTTAGCTGCTTCTTTCAGTCAGATGAAGCAGAGCTTCAGCATCCATCTTTCTCCTGAACTGCTCTGCTTGAGGCGACTCGTCCCCAACCTGGAGAACATTTCATGTTCTGGATGAGAACCGTGGACTTTGAGAAGTTTCTCAAACATTCAGACTACAAAGATCAGATTTCTTCTGCACGTTGTGTGGCACGTATCTTCTTTCACAATTTTTGTGCTATTTTAAAAAGGGGCAATAGATAGATATTTTTAAACTTTATCATTTTTTATATTTGATCCTAYTGCATWAATCAATTGTATTAAATATGTCTTTCTTGAATGAATGAAGCTTTGAGAACAGGCCTGTAGTAAGCTGCCATCATTTTCATCTCTGCAGCTTTGAGCTGCACTAACTGATAAGAAGCAACCCTGTGATTGGTCAAGATGTTTTTCTCTGTAATAAATGGTTCAGCTTCCCCGGCCAAGGTCAGAACTTTCTGCTGAGACCGGTCTGAAGCATCCTCAGAAACTTCTCCCTCTTTGCAAAGAGAAAACTGTTTTAAACTGAATACTTGTGTCTGTGTCTGGTTCATTTCTTTTTAAGGTGTAATTTAATGTCCATCTGACAGCAATATCACATAAAATCAACTTTTTTGAGTTTTATATCGTGTTATAATGTTATATTCTCATAAAAAACATGTCCAAAGTTATAATTCTGCTTCTTTGTGCTTCTTTCTTCTAATTTGAATATAGCAGAAAGCAACTGTAAGAAGCAGAAATAGCTCAGCTATTTGCTGCAATTTTAGCTAATGTTCAGCTGTTATTAGCTAAAGTTAGCTTTGTTTTGAGCTCATTTCACATGTTGGTGGTTATTTCAGCTTCTTATGCTAACTTAGGAATTTCCAGCTACATTTTAGCTGTTTCACTGCACATTTTGGCTGTTTGTTATTTTACAACAAATTGTTACTTTTTTGTATTTCTATGYGTTCCTTCTGCTAATTAGATTACTTTAATACTCTTTCACCATCTGGGTGCTAATTCCAACTTGTGTCTATATCTTTAGCTTGTTTTTAAGCCAATTTTAGCTTTTTTTTTCAGCTATTTTTCTGCTAAGTTGAACTTTTTATGCTTCTTTCAGCATTTCAAATTGAACTTGTATTAAATGTTTTGCTATTAAAACATTTTCAGCTCCATTTCAGCAGCTTTCAGCAGTAAGCATTCATGTAAAATGCAATTTCTCTAGTTTTAGTTGCTTCCACTCCAGAGCTTGAAGACGCCAACAGAACCACCTTTTCTACAAAGAAAAAAAAAAACGATGCAACCCTGAGGTCTGACTGAATTTATTTATTTTTGTTTGCACTCAAAGGCCTGTTGAGGCATTTGAAGCTCTTATTGCTGAAAGCTTTACCATGTCCATCCCAGCATGTTAAGAATCAATGATTCATCTAATTCTGCAGAGTTATGTTGATCAGAAGTCCTCTCAGGTCATTTTAAATCATTCTTTACATAATTGTGTGAACTGTTTTTGGTCCTTTCAGCAGAAAAAACACCTGTTCAGGTAACTAGCAGCGCAGTGACACCAGTAGGACYAATATAGATCCTTGCAGCAGGTCTGTTTCTGGACTGGTGTCACTTCAGCTGGAAATATTCCCACCTCTGTTAATGAAGGCTGACAGGAAGCCATGTCCTATGGTTAATATAAAAATGTCGACTGTTTCCTGTCACTTATCTGACAGGCGCCAAAGACGTGTGAATCTGTGCCAGGAAATACTCCAGAAACACGACGCCTGACAAACTTAATTGTCACATCTATGTCTTTTTTTTAACATGCAGCTGCTTTGTTTGCCAGAGGAACCGTTCACTGGCAGCCAGGTTTGAAATAACCGTCAAAAATGACAAAAAATAAAATTGATGTAATTACTTACGACATGCATTGTGTGGGTAAATGGGCTGGAACTTTAAACGACACTGATATTCTGTTTTAGCGTGCGTGTGACTGGAATAATGATGTGTGAACAGTCGACGGCGGCGAGCACAAAGAAAAGACTTGTGTAAACGAGAAGCGCCGCCGCGGAGCCACTCGACGGAGGACGTCAACATCGACACGCAAGGCTCAGGTGATTCAGTTCGAGCTCTAAAATCAGCCGAGGAGGCGGAGAGAGAAAAACCAGGTGCAAATTCTTCATCCTGTTCTGCTCCMACGTTTCAGCAGCAGGATCCGACCCTGGTGGCGCAGCAGCCTCTGACCTGGACTCCAGGCTGCAGAGACGGACAGTCCAGATTATTTATGGACCCTGAAGCAGGGAGAAATCAATTCCATGTCTATTCTCTCCACATTCCATTTGCATTTCTTCACCAAGGTGCAGAGTTTCTCCGGTCTGGTTGAACAAAATAAAGAAATTTGACTCCTGAAACGAACATTTGATTCTTGACTTTCTCACAAAGCAGTCGGGGTTAAAACCTGGCTGCTGTCGCAACCTCCTAAAACTAATTCAAATTTCACTAGAAGGCAAAACTGTTAAAAAAACAAGAATGTCAATGCATTCAGTCAGTAAAGGCTCTAAATATGGATTTCTCTCTGCATGATGTCAAAAYAAAACGTTACGAGAAGAACCGAGACGAAAAAGTTCAAGTTGTGTTAAAATATTTTCTCACATCACTTTGAAATTCTGCCACGAAACGTTAAAGAATGAAAAAGGTTTAAAAATAACATTTCACATTTCTAAGACAATTAACAATAGCCCGGCCTTCAGACAGGCTCACACTTCAGCCTGAACAGGAAATTGACTTTAAGTCATTCGGGCCTCTGGGATCAGAACTTCCTCAGAAAAAGAAAAGTGCTTTCACTTTTTTTTTAATAATCACTTCATTCACACAWGACGACAAGTTGTTAAAGTTGTGAAAAATGATGCCAGAACTCTGATAAATGATGAGAAGAAGTTCCTTTATCTCATCTGCATCACTGTGGGAGCAAATTTATTTGATTTAACGAGGAAAAACGTAAACATTAATATGATTAAATGAACTCATTTGCTGCAAAAACCTCCTCCGGCTGCTTTTTATTCAAATCACCTTGTTTTGTTGATTTTGTCACAACTAAGATGCATGGCCATAAAACTCAAAATAACCTTATATTTTCCCTAAAACACTACATTAGTTAATATTTGTTTTGATATTTTCTAGAAATTTCCAACTTTTTCCCAAAAGAGGTTGACTAAACCTTCAGAGCTAATTAAAAAAGTCAGATAATTAAAATAAAGGTTATATTTGAAGCRTCCTCCAACAGAATCAAACTAAATAAAAAAGGTTCTGCAAGTCTTTAGAAGCTAATCTGTTTGATTGTTGCTCTTTTCTCTGAAGGAGACCTGCTTCAAGTGTTTTCCTCTCTAATCATACTGTTGTAGTGTTTGATTGTAATATTTTGGAGTTAAATTTATTCCACCTACTGGAACATTTTGTTGCAACATGCAGCTGATTGCAGAAGCAAAGAGAAACGGGGGGAAGAGAGAAGCAGCAGGACTGTGTGTCAGTTCTGGATCATATCAGTGATGTCAGACGTTTTAAATGACCTGCTGCTTACTTTTCTTCAGCAATGATGCAAATATTGTTTTTTTTTAATAAATCTGCCAAGATGGGTTAATTTTAGTTGCTGTTGCAGAGTTTAAGCCAAGCTGCCCCGTTGTGTCAGCGGGAGGAAGCCCAGCCTAAAGGCTTCATAATGATGCAAGTGAAGCAAACAAATGCTGCTGCGCTTATTAAATCGCCCACATGGGTACAACAGGAAATGTCAGCGAGTCACTTCACAGCCTGATCCACTGCTGCACTCCCACACAGGCGCTTCAAGTGATTCCCAGTTTGTCACCAGCAAACTCTATCTGGGAAGGAAGAGGGRACTGGGGACCCTCTGGTCTGAGCTCAAAGCAGACACAGCAGAGATGCTTGTCTAAACATTTTCACACTTTTGWATTTCCCCCCTCCTTTTCCTTCCCAAACAATGGAAGCTGGAAAGAACCGGGAGCAGCGGAGTGGATCGGAGGAGGAAGAGGAGAGAGGGGATGAGGCTGGCAGTTTTTTTTTTTAATCCACCAAAAGCTGTTCCAACAAAAGGGCCTCCACTCGGGAGGCGGCACGAAGCCGCCGCCAGCCCGGCTGGCTGGAAACGGGTCGGGAGCAGAGGAATGAGGAGAGTGAGACTGATGGGAAGAATGGAGGAATAAAAAGAGAGGATGAAAAAGAGCGTTTCTTCTAAACGATCTGCAGAAGGTGACGATGCAGAGAGGAAAATCCTTCCTCTGACCCCGACCCCCCCCACCTCCTGTTGCCCACTGACACCTGTTTGCTGAAGAACCACAGAGGAATGCCAAGGTGTCAGCCATGATACGGCTTATTTTCACAAGTAAGATGTGGAATTTACTTAGAAACCAATTTCCTCCGAAGTGAAAAAAAAAGGAGGTGGAGAGAATCACTGACCAGCTGCAGACTGGTGCTGGATTAAAACCTGCTGGAATGATGGAGCTTCTTATTAAAACCAAACCCTGTTTCCTGCTAACAATTACAGATGGACCGAACAAAACGGATCAGAACTGAGCCGTATCCATGACAACCACTTCCTAATATCTGAGAGAGGCCTGCAAACAATGCTCAGACTTCTGGCCAGAATAAAAGCTGCAAATGCTAAAAAAAAAATTTAAAAAATAAATATTTTAATGAGCAACAAGCAGCATCACGCAGGACTCCGCTGCAGTTATTGGTTCATTAGCTCACAGAGATTTATGGGAAGTCATTAACATTTTAATCTGTGATCAATGAGTGCACAAAAAGAAGAATTACAAAAAGGAGAAACTCACAGAAACGCAGCCAAACCCATAAAACCCACTGTGATAAATCACAATGAAAGTCTGTCAATTCAACAAATTAATACTTCTAACATGAAGCCGAACACGTTCACAGCATGAAAACAACAAAACTAATCATTTTAATCCCAAAMTGCTTTGTTTATATTACTTTAATTTCCAAATGGCTGTCAGATTACTGGCATCTCTTACGCACTGCTAAAGCAATGCATAACACCCACCAGAGTTTAAACCTCAAGAAGCTCAACTGAGTCGAAAACATTCAGACTCAAAACTCCTTAAAGCTCAGGGTCAGATGAGATTCAGTCTCATCTTTAGTCAACTAATGTTTCATTTCTGAATTTTTCACTTGTTGATTTTTCTCCACGAACTCAAACGAAACATTCTGCAAACAGAAGTGAGTCAGGTGGAGCGGGCATCTCACAGCTCATACCTGCTGATGAGTTTTAATTAAAGCAATAAAACTGTCTACAGGTCTGAAGGCAGCTGACCCAAAACATCCTGGTGCTCAGACCGAACCTCGGAGCTCCACGAGTCCGATGTTTCAGYAGAAACAGGAAGAAAACTAAACTCATCCTCCCATCTCTGGTTGGTGGAATCAGAAACAAGCTGCAGCTAATGTTTCCATCGCAGATCAATAACGAACGCGTCAAACAGCAACAGGACGAAGCCGAAGCTACAGAGTCGTTAATAAGAGCTGTGGATAATCAGGCCGCGGCGCTGCGAGGGCGATTAGCATCGGCCGCCTGCTCTCCGAGCGATAAGCTAATCAGCCGTTCGTCTCCAGCGAGCCGTCAAGGGGACTCATCATCATTGACATTTCAGCTCCGGATCGAGCCTATAGAGCCGAGTCTCTGAGGAGAGGGAGGCACCTGAAGTGACTTAATTATCATTGCTGCACAATGATAGCCACTCAACCCTATTCTGCCTTTTTCTAACTCAAGGTGAACCCGGTTGTTTGAACGCAACACTTTCCTCTCTGCTGTTAACATCTGCTGCACAAGTGCTGGYTAATTTACTGAACGAGTGGGCCGCCATCTTTTCCCCTCTGAGCACGCTTCCAATCTGAGACCCCTGGTGTGTRATGTAAATACACTGAAGAGAACTAAGAGATGAGCTGTAAACTGTTTAAGTTTGTAAAGTTACAGATTAAAAAGCACTACAACTTATTTAAATAAAGTGGACGAGTTTCTAAACTCAGAAAATAGATGTAAAGATCTGAGTGTTCTGCCTCAAAATGATTTTAAGTTTTATGAAATAAGACAAAAATCCTAACTTTCTGTCCATAAAGAGAAACTAAACTGATGCTCAGATGTTTGGATTTTTACATCAATCATTTAAATGTTTTGTTTTGTATCCCAGCGTTGCACAACAGAGACTCCATATAAAGTGAATTTACATGAACAGTGGGATTCTTCTCCACATAAGAACCAAACCTTSTGCTGCCTGAACCAGTGAAATCACAGCAAGTTATTATTTCATGAGAAAAGTTGAACATGAACAGTGGTTYGCACAGTGTGTGCATTTTAAACACTTCAAAATTTACAAATGCACTTTTCTGTTTAAACATAATAATTACTGACTCTTACTAACAGTCAAGAGGAAATTAGAGCACAACATTCAAACTGTGTAGAGATGGGATAAATGGCTCTTTGAAGGCATCTTGAGGAGCCGTTTGTTTCATAAAACCGTTCAAAAGAGCCGTTCAGTTTCGAACGAGTTACATCACATGTCRTACGTGATGACATCATCACATTACACGGGTGAAGCAGAAGCCCTCTCCTTTCCCTCTGAGCTGCTGGACTCCACCGCTCTGCTGGTTTCCAGTGAAACAGCAAAGCAGGAGCGAAATAATAAAGATTATAYGAGGAATAAAAAAACTACAAACGATTCTTTACTGCCCGAGACTCGGCTCCTGTCACTCGTTAAGRAGTCGTTCAAAAGATTCGGACATCAAAACTCTGCAAACAGATGAGAAATATGCTCCAACGATCCAAAGATCAGTCCAGGCTGAGAACAGAGTTCATCATTGTTGACACAAACAAACTTTAAACTACTGCTCAGCACTAATGGTTGATTATTTCCTGCTTTAACAAGGCTTCTTCACAATAAAACTTTTACTGGCCACCTGACTTGGAGGTATTGTAACCCACATGCTCAGCTCTACTGCTCAGCCCACAAATGTATGTTCCTTACAAACGTGGCTCCATTTAAAAGGGAAATTAAAGTGCTTGTGACATGTTTATCCTTCAAATACAAAAAGTCAAAGAAAACATCTTTATACTTTAGAAAATTGGCATTGTACAGATTATTTTACTCATTTTGTCTCATAACTGGCCTCTTTTCTTTTGAATTAGGCTCAGCCAAAGTGAAACAGGAAGTGACATCAAAGGGGAACTCTTTAATAAAATAAACTCACTGGTTTTTGTTTATTAAAACAAAATTATTTAAACTTTAACTGTTCTTCATCTCTCTTTGACAGTGACTCAAAATAATCTAAAAAACATCTGATTCTCCTCTAATTATTGTAGCATCGCTCTGTTCACATGCAGACACTCCCCTTTGACATCACTTCCTGTTTCTTCACATGCAAATATCTCAACAACTGTTCATCTCCGAGGCAAGAAATTTGTTTTGCAACATGTTATCAGTGTTTTCTTTCCAAAAATGCATTTATGTTTATTACAAAAATTCATTGTCACAGGCACTTTAACAGGCTTTCCAACATTATAAGATTRATTCCCAAGAAACACTGTTCCAACAAAGAAATAAAACCCAAACACCAACTCAGTGCTGAGTTTAGACACTGACAGGATGGAAACCAGAAGCTGCTTCACAGAACAAAATGTAAAAATACAMATAAAGATGTGAAACAGAGGGAATAAAAGGAGAATAAAACTGAATAAACACATTAAATCATTCAGCTCRCACGGAGATAGTTTCAGGAAATAGTCCCAGCCAACACATAGCTATGTTCTGAATGTTTTCCCACCAGCTGGGGTCAAAAACTGAAGAACTGAACCAACATTTACTGACTCAACAACTCTGTTTGGGTTTTGAGGCACATTTTTGCACAAAGATTTCACAATTTATGTATGAAGCTGCAGAAATATGAAGAGGAGTAATTCTCCGAAGCAAACACGGTTCAGTTTGGTCATTTAGTCACTCATCTGCTCCGGTTCAGCCCGGYTCAGATTCAAACCAGTTTTAAATCAGTCTTAAGGTTATGATATAAGAAACAATACCAGTTAAACATGCCATCCATCCTGGTTTCACATCAGGACAAACTGCAGAAATGTGTCAGTTTTTTCTGTGTGGGACAGTTGTGTTGTTGCGTGTTCAAATTAAATCATAACCTATGTGTGTGTGTGGGGGGGGGGGGTACTGTCAGCACAATCTGACAGCTTTCTAACACTGCAGAGGGAACGCAGGACCGGTCTATCATTCTCTCACCAACCTGAGCTGTGGGGGTCCTGAGCCCCCCCACAGTTCCAGGTTTCTGCATAAGAAGAGAAATCATAGAGACCACTCCCCCATCAAGGTCAAATTTACAAAGCTCCCCGGTGTTCGTGTGGCTCAGAGCCCTGAAACAACCCGCCCTCCCTTTCAGCCCAGATGCKAGGCGCGTCTCCGAGGAGCGCTAACGCACAGGATGACACGTCTCCCAGCTCCAAYATGACCCACCTTTATTTTCCCTCCGTGACAATTTGGGGACAGCTCTGACAGATGAGACGAGCTGCAGCCGGGTGAAAACAACCGGCTGACAGACTCACAGGGAAAAAACAGCCTAATGTGTCCAGATCTGCAGCCTGAGAGCGAGCTGCGWGAGAAGCTAAAGAAAAACCTGTAAATTAGATTCAATGGATTCATTTCAGCTGTTAGTGAGGCTTTATGACAGCATCTTAACTGCAAGCATTAAAATCTGTTAAAAACCTTCTCACTGCTAAGACCAGTCAAAAGAAAACACACCAACCAGGGGCCCTTCATTTGGAAATTTATAAGTGAAATTTGTGGCCGGCTGCCAGCGACCACAGGTGTTTGTTTAYATCAGAAAATCAGCTGGAGAGACTGAAAATAGGTCAACAATGRAGACGAGCTGTTCCAGATGAAGTTCTTACATTAKGCAGACAGGTGTTTTTGTTTATGTCAGGTGTGGACCCACATTTACAAGCTGCACCATTTGTTTCTGCTCAGGTTGACTTCATWTCTTTGACTCACTTCAGTTTATTATGTCTGGATTTTTCCACTTKGCACACATTTTTTGCACCAACGTGAGCTTTAAACTACCTGTTCTGTGCAGATATATTGTTGGTGTTATGGTGTGCAGAGGTTGCACAATATTCAGACACTTTGATTGCATCACATARACAGTGGGTTTTACAGGGAAATTACCTGGAACCAATAAAATCAATATAAATCTGTCTGTTAACATTTATAAACCAGTTTCATGTTAACACTTTGCATTCCTTGCAGGATATTTAGACAGAAGTTTTCTGAAACATGAAGCTTCAGCAGAAATTAATCATTTGAACCGTTGGGTTGGTTTGGTTTATCCAATCAGCTGCAGGTTTTATCCTTGGAAACTTTAGGTTTTCTGCTCTGACCACACAGCTCTAACAGCAGGACTTGTTCTGACCCCTCACCACCCTGTTGTTCTGCAGAATCAGAACAGTTCCACCATTCTTCTAATGGGCGGTAATCAGAGGCGCAGTTGTGACTGCGCTCTTGTTTAAGTGCGCACAGGTAAACACGGGCTGCAGGTCAGCGGTGGGGGGTGGGGGGTGGGGTTTGGAGAGGCTCAGGGGGGGATTAGGCTCTCTGAGCGGTCACCTGCCGGCTGGAGCTGCCGGGAATTAGAACAAAACCGGACTAATCAGAGGAGCCACGCCTCGAGCCTCAGCAAACTGCGCGCAGACCTGCTGCAGAGACTGGAGGACAAAGTTGTCCAGCAGCGGACAGAGGACAGAGACCAGCAGCAGAGGACAGCCCTGCAGAGCTGGGCCCGGTTCTGTTGCAGGTTCTGTTGGTAAACACGTCTTACCTTGGACCACCAGGAGGACCACCGCCAGCTTCCAGCCGCTCAGCCCCGGAGGAGCCGCGCCGCGCGCCGGGTAATCTCTCACCATTCTTCCGCTCAGGAGACCGGGTGGACGGAAAAATCCACGACACCCAAAACCGAACCGGACTCCGAATTATTCCTCAGAAACTTCCAGCTCAGTTCTGAAACCAGCCAACTTCTCCCCCTCCTCCTCCTCCTCAGTCAGACTGGAGACCCTCCGTCTCCTCCTCAGTGCGCCCTGGTGACCGGAGCGACCCCTCCCTGAGCGACTGGTCCCACCGCAGTGCGCGCGCAGGTAACCCGCAGCGGATCGGCTCGGTTCGGCCGCAGCAGCAGCAGCTCCGTGGAAACTCCAAGTGTGGACGGACGGAGTGTGAAGAGAGCCGCGCGAGCTCCGTGGGTTTGATGCAGAGAGCAGAGAGAGGGAGAGGAGCCAGTGATGCCAGCAGAGCGCCACCTACAGGACAAAACAATCAGAGTCACAGGCTGCCGCTTCAACACACACACCTGAACACACACCTGAGCTCTGATGAGACATGACGTCATCACATCCCAGGACCAATATCATGTCATTAATCAAAGTTAAATAAGGAAACTGTCAAGAAAGATTTAGCTTAAAAGTTAAACCCGGTTCAGATTCTAACATGATTTCACATGAAGATTGAGTTTAAATTTAAAATGTTCTGTTCATTTTTTCACCACAATCCAAGAAACTCAGGTAGAATTGGTCTTACAAAGAAAGAAAAACATGACTCACTTCATGTTCTTTGATCAAAAAGAAGAAAAAGCAGCAAACACCCACTCACATTTCAAGTGTTGCTGCAGTCTGAGAACATAAAGAACCAAACATGTTTCTGTGGGGAAAAAATCTGAAATTTACCCAAATTCAAAAAAAAACAAGGCTTACATTTCTCAAAAATTGTTTATTTACGTTAAAAATGGTTTTCTATAATTATCTAAAGCTCGTGTTTGCGCCGTGTTATTTTAAAGACGTGTAATTTCAGGCACAAACTTTTAATTCCATTTCACTATAATTAGAGGTAAAAACAGACCAAAGCTGGTTAAGTGAAACAAGTTTGTTTTTCTCATCACCAAATGTTGAAAACATTCACACATGGTTGGAAAATGAACAAACATCAGAAGCTAATGTCATAAAAACTGAAGTGAAACCTAAATGTTTCCATCAGGAACATGAATAAATATTATTAAACCTTATGGAGCATCTAATGCAACAATCTTCAGTCTTAAGTTTCACCTTTACCTCCCTGAGACAAACAGAACAAGAACAGTTCAAATGTCTTTAAATTTCTTGTAAAATTCTACAAAAAATACATTTTCAGACTTCTAAGAATAGACTTCTACACCTAAAGCACTAAATGTTCTTAAACAGATTCKGACTAATTGAGTTCTGTCAGTGAATCTTCAAGGTAAAAACCCTTTTCTTCAAAAACCCACTTCAAAGTTTCTAAAAGATGCTTCAGTGCTTTAAGGAAATCCGGACAAAAGGCAATCAGATTTTAAAAATCTTTTCTGCTGAAAAAAAGGACAATTAGCTCATTAAAACYGAATAAAATGGACTGATTAATTAGTCAGAAATTTAAAAGTTCAATGCAACAGAAATCCACGGAGAGGAGCCAAATAAAGCAAAGTGCTGTTTAATTAAATTTCAGGAGACTGAAAGAAGTGGAGATGATTTTATTGTTGATTACAACCTGGTTTAGGTGATCATAGCTCACTGAAAAACAAACTGCTGAGAACAACAAATGTCCAACTTATATTTATATGTTTATGTGATGAAACATGATGGGAAATGTTTCAAATAGCTTTCAATGACACTTTTAGTGGCCTTTTAGCACTCAGGATGTGTTAGGGATGACTTTTAGCTACTACCACAGATARTGTAGCTGTAAAATGAATGTATTTAGCTCTGAGAGATTTCAAAGGTTCARTGGTGCTGGTGGGGGTGATATGTGCWGGGTTGGCTAACAGATATATAATATATAATGAAATGAGATTGGATTCAAACAGAAGCRTCCAATATAAAATTATGAAAATCTGCTGTAAATCGACATGTTTTTTAAGACAAACATTAAACCAAGCTTAGCTGCATTAAAAGGTTCCAGCTAGAATTTAAACAGAAAAGGGATTTGTTAGCTACGCTAGCCGTTAGCCAGTCAGAACAGTAGTTTTGCTGCTTTTCCTTTTGTCAAATTTGAACATCCTTTGGTCTGTCCACCTTCAACTTCCAAAATATAAACCCATGGAGGAAATTTCAGTAACTGAAAGATCAAAATGAAAATGATTCATTTAAATAATAATTACAAAATAAATACAGGCTAAAATAAACACTTTCTTTCTGCAGGTGTGTGCGTGTCTGSTGCATCTTTGGTGTAAACAAGTTTGTTCTTCATTCGGTGAAGTTACACACAGCAGGTAAAGTATTTCGATATTCTACTCAATAGGAGAAGCGATACTTCATAAGTAAAAGTATACAAAAATACTCTTAAAAGTACATTTTTATCCCACAAAATTACTCAAGTAAATGTAACTACTACCCAACTCTGATGTCCACCCTCATTGGTTGTATGTGGCCTTCACCTGACCCTGGGCGGACCAGACACCTGTCAATCATTCTGTAAAGACGTTAAATGAACTGRGATGTGAAAAGTTAGCCATTTGGAAAAACTCTGGGATTTTCTCCAGACTCTTGGCACCAGTTTTGTTGTGAATTCCACAAAATGTGATGCAAAGTTCTTATTGGGGATTTTAACTTATTTTTTTTTTATTTATTGCAAACACCAGGGAGGGTTTAGCCCTATAACCCACCTCAGCCGTCTCTGCAAATGTTTCAAACTTCATCTGTTTCCAAMCAAAACATGTCTGTCAACAATTTCTGCTTCTGTATTAAATAAAACATCTTTCATATATTATATAATGTAACAACCTGCCGATTCTGCTCCAACCAGGGAGCTGCTGAGTGTCAAAATAAAACCAGACACTTAAATTAAAGCAGCTGATGGAGAAGAAATGATTTTGTGTAAAAAGTATTTGTTTTATTATAAAACTGAGAAGTTTGCTCTATCAAAGGCCTCAGACCAAATCTATAATAAACAGGTCCCTTTGCTGCAGGTAAGATACTGACTGCTGAACATCTGAATCTGTTTGAAAGGTTTCTGCACACAGTGAGTTGTAGCTTGAGTTAATATTTGTGTTAGTGGTCAAACAGCTGATAAAACAGCCTGAAGCTAAAGAAAGTCAGAAATCARAATGTTTTTATTTGTAAAGTCTGATCAGCTCTGCTCTCTGTCCTCCTCAGCATTTGTCAGTAAACTTGCAGAAGTTTCATGAACAGCACAATAAAAACATGTCCTGCTTCACCCCGCCTGCCTGTCGAACACAGACGGACAGAACAGCAGAACCAGCAGAACCAGCAATCAGTCTCGGTGAAAGCCCCTCATCATTTCAGAGCCCCCCTCCCGCCTGACCCTCCTCCAACATTTACAGAGTGATCCACRCTCAGAGGGAATGGAAGCAGGCACCTCCACGCCTCCACTGTTCCAGCAGCTCCTCTCTCTGCCGTCTCAAACAGCCATGTTTCCACCGCTCTGCTGGGTGGCGGCCTCAGCCACCCACCTCTCCATTATCACCTCATTAGTGGGCATCAAAACCCGGCCCACCCCCCATTTTGGCTCCAGCCTCAATCAGCCCATTAATCACAGCAGAGCGGAGAATCCTTCCGTCCTCTGAGAGCTCACTGTGTATTCTGCCGGCCCCTGCTGTGTGTGCACGTGTGTGCACGTTTGTGCACGTGTGTGTGTGAGTGTGTGTGTGTGTGTTGGCATGCTGGTGCATACAAATGATGCGGCTACAGCCTGCCATCTGTTGACTCCGAACAGTAATGTCTCCATGCCGTCATGCATGACACTCTCCCATCATTAGGCTGCTCTCTTATCCTTTAGAAAAACAGATTTTTATAGATTTGAAACAAAACTCATGTTTCCTCCACCCTTATGTAAATAACACTTTGTGCACATTAAAGGCAGAGACACTCAGCTGATTCTTAAAGGGGCAGTTTCATGTAAAATCAACTTTTTTGAGTTTTATATCATGTTATAATGTTATACTCTCATAAAAAACATGCCCAAAGCCTTGCTCTGACTCATTCATGCATGTTTGAGAAATCCTGCAGTGTTTTTATGAAGCCATGCTGAGGAGCAAAACGACAGGTGGGGACCAGAAACACCCCTGGGACGTGTCTTTAAGCTGAACTTCCACATGGCAGAGCGCACCCCTCCCCCCTCCCCACACACTCCGCCCATGACACCTGCAGGCACTGAAAGTGAAAGTGAAACCTAACTGTCTGCTGAGCTCTCAACATTAGTTCTCACTCAGTGAAGCTCTTTTCAGATTAAAAATACCTTTGAGGAAATGTATTTTCAGATGCCAAGTAAACTGCATCATGGCACCTCCCCCACATTGAAATGGGCGAGACAGAAGCAGAAGGTGGTTCTTAAAAAGACAGAGGCCAATTTCAAGGCATTTAGAAGAGGAAGTGATTAGAAGATAAATTTATTTTCCATTTAAACATAAAAACAGTGTTTTAACAACAGCTAAAGGTGACATAGATACTTTATTATGGTATAGTAGTTAAATATATGCCTGAGAAACACATATTATTGGCCCTTTAACACTTCTAAGTAGGTTCAGTCACACCTAAAAGGATTTAAAAGCAGGCATATCTGTGGGCAGCCCCTGACGTTTTATACATTCACAGGAAATACAGCTTGTGTCGTTGGGCAGCTGATATTTAACAGCTCAGGTGGTTCAGGTGTTTGTCCCTCCTGAGAGGAGACCTCCAAGACCCAACCACAAAAACAGAGGAGCTGAAAGGAGGAACGAGTTGATTTTATTTCCTCCCTCAGCACCAAGTCTGCAGAGTTAAATGAGATAAACAAATGTAACACGGAGGACTCTGCTCCTCAGATGCCYGAGATGTTTTGACCGTAGTCCAGGGTTTTTCTTCTTGTACCCAGCAGCTCAGTGGGCTGTGTGGATTCTTGGCAGGTCTGAAACAAAAAGGTGCCTTTGACTGAAATTCCCTCTGACTTATAGGAGCAGCAGCAGCAGTTACTCCAGGGCTGGAAGTCAAGGTCGACACGTTCCATCATCTTAATGCGGAGCTAAGAGCCATTTAAACAACAAGAAGTTATTTTTAAATTTGTTTTAATCAAACTTCCAGACTCACTGGAAATAAAACCTACAGAGTTTTAATGTGGAAAATGAAATGAGGAGTTCAAATAAAAGATAATTCTGATGTCTGAAATGTTTTTCCAAACTGAGGTTCCCGCCCCCCTGACAGGAAGTCAGAAACATGTGCAGAACATTTTAAATGCGTCAGTTGACTCTGCACAACCAATAAATGTTTGATGATTAAATACAATAAATGTCAGTTTCACATAAAACACTTGTGCATTTCATCAAACTGARCATGATGAAGTCAGGATTGTGAGATATTTACAGGAAAGTGTTTGCAGACAAGAGAAGTGTTTCTCTGCAATCAGAGACAAATAAAAACATTACTCAGTTTAAAGCTGGCTTGTAAATGTTGTCATTTGTAGACATGACAAAGATCAATAGAGTTTATAAAAGCWGGGAGCAGATATTAAAACACCATGTCCAAAAAAAAAAAGCTTGTTAAATATTTGAAACCATCAGTCGACTGGCAGATCATCTTTTCTGGCACCAAAATGCAAAAAGGCCACATAAATGCAGTTTGGGGGGAAATTTGTGTGACATAAATAATGAGTAAGCTCTGGCTCGGGGCCTGTTTGGCCCCGCAGAGCAAACAGAGCAAATTAATTCCTCCTGCTGTAATGATGTTGTAAACAAAATCAAAGTCACTTTAGATCAACTCGTGCCAGGCGCCGTGTTTAAAGTCACTCCTGTCAGTCATGTTGGAGAAGAGGAAGACATGAAACAGACTCWTGTTCACATCCTATAAGGCTAAAGGCTGTGAAGAAATTCACTTTATGTTACATGATGGTTTTAAAGRCTCTGTTTTAACGTGGGTCAAGTCCGATTTGGCAGATGGGTCGTCTTCCGTTTCCATAAGGGAATACTCAACTCTGATTTGCTGTGGTGTACCTCAAGGCTCTGTTTTAGGACCTATWCTTTTTTGTTTGTACATGCTGCCTTTGGGATCAACATCTAAAGAAAACAACAAAATATCTTTCCATTGTTACGTTGATGACATCCAAGTTTTTTATCCTTTTGATTCAGATGTCTCTGCCCCACGGCAGACTTTTGAATTGTCTACAGGAAGTTCAAAGTTATGTTATTTGGTCATCTTTCTCCTCTTGATGGTTTTCCTGTGATTCTTGGCCCACTTGCTCCTTGTTGTTCCTCTGTGGTCGAGAATCTTGGAGTGTTGAACAGTAATTATCAAAGCATCTGTTTTTCTCTTAAACTCCTGCTGTTCTTCTGGTCATCTTTACTCTTTTGACCTTAAWTGTAATTGGCAAAGCAAAATCTTACATTCYCCATAAAAACCTAGAAACTCTTATSCRTGCCTTGATTACTTCTAGACTGGAGTCATCTTTATATGTTGGTTTGGAACAATCATCTCTCCATCGTTTGCAGTTCTGACCTACACTGGCTGCCTGTTGGATTTCACATTGATTGTAAAGTTCTTTTACTCACTTTWAAAGTTTTAAATGGTTTAGCACTCAGTTATTTATTGGCTCTGTTACACTTTTATACTCAAAGAACTGAAATCCTCTATTCTAGAGGGGACCAGGCTTTTGCTGTGGCGGCCCCCCAATACTCAACAACTTGGAACAACTTGCCTCTGGAGATTCGTGCTGTTCTACGTTTTTTYTTYTYTTTTTTACCATTTATTTGCCTCAAAGGCTGAAATCTGAGTGAAGCGATTGTTGAAGTGTTTCACTCCTCAGGCGAGGGTCGCGAGTTCGGATTTGTTTGGAGCTTAAAMCCAGGAACCGGTCTTTCAAGCAGAGAGGTGGGCTTCTGGCAGCAAACAGCCTGAAAGCAGGAGAAGTCAGCGCCTCCATCGTAAAACGACTGAAGCCTGTAATCATGTGAAATGAAAGCTCCCATCACGTCAGGATGTTCATCTTTAAAGGAGGAGTTAAAAGAATCTCTCAGGTGTCACCCTGGTTAGAAATGTTTGGTTTAATGGAGGGGCTTCCTGCACACACACTTTCTGCTCATGAKTTCATGTTGGATTCGGGTCGATCTGGGCCGTCCTCCGTGGCCTTGGCTCTTTAATCACCTCTCCTCCTGCCTGCACCTCCCCCTCATCCCTCCATTCAGCCATTCTTTGATCTCCCCTCCATACATCTGCCAATCCACACAGCAAAATACATCAAGTCTCCTCCTGACAGCCGGCCAACCCAAACACTGACTGACTTATTTACCTCATTATGCCTTTGATCCATATGAAGGTGCATTAGCTCGACACAGAGGTGCATTAGAGCTGAAAGCACAACTCTGCTTCCTGTTAAAGAAAACTCACAAYGATCACTGAAATTACTTAAAATGGACAAAAGTCAGGAAGAAAAATCTCATTTTCATTAGTTTGTCTATAAAATTTCACTGAATATGAATTAATTTATGTTATTTCTGTGTCATTTGTTGGTTTACTCTCCAAGTGTTAGCTAACCAAGCTAAGAGGGGTTTGCGTACGATGCTTTTACCTCCACAACAGTTTATGTTAAAGACTTTTATAGAGAAAGAAGAGTGGGAGGGAGGTGAATAAGTAGATGGATGGATAAGAGTCAAAGGAGAGGTTGCTGCTTGGTGGATAATCTTTCAGTCTCTAAACACAGAGGAACAGAGGGTTAGAGGGTCCTGCCAGTCATCCTGAGACGTCCCCGCTGACGTAACTGAGGTGATGGCCTTCAGGAAGCTGTGTGTGTGTGTGTGTGTGTGTGTGTGTGTGTGTGTGTGTGTGTGTGTGTAGGGGACAAGGACGTTCAAAGATGCTCCACTTTTCAGAAGGGCTGCATTTGGAGAGAAGTGGCTTCTAATCTGAAGCCATCAGACTGTTTTACTGCGAGGGTCAGAGAGGGAAAAGCTTTTCAGCTCCAAGAGAAGCAAAGAAAACTAAAAACATTCAGAAGTTCAAGAATTTATCTGCAATGACTTGAGAAAAATGTGCATTTCTCMCTTCATGTTGTAGGTATGTGACGATCCTAGATCACAAGGACAGCTGAGGGGACATTTATTTTTAGATTTAAGCCATCAATAATCAGGCTGCAGATGTATAGTCTTCATTAAAAAGTAAAAGATAATTTAAATGTTTTCTCAGCAACTTTCATAAAAAAGCTTAATCTGATCAGGTCCATGCCCAAATTTACATTTTTCATTAGTAAGTAAGTAAAGTTTTATTTATATAGCGCCTTTCACATAAATAAATTCACAAGGTGCTGTACATTCAGGGGAGGGGGCAGTTAAGAAACACCCATTCAAGAAGACAAACAAGACAAACATGGGGCAACAGGTGAAACCGGTCATGCAGCAAACACAGTTGTGTTACCTTTAACAGAAAAACTAAAAACCACACAAGGGAAGATGAGGGGAAAAACCAAAACATCATATTATATCAACAATGTGACACACTATGGTGTTTATGGTGTATTATTCAAATAAAATTGTGTAACTTCTATATTTTTCGACCAATTTCAAAAAAACTTTTTTTCTTGTTTTCTTTTGTCTGCATCCAGTAAAATGGATTTTAAYACAATTTGGGGAAGTTTTGTCACATACATGATGCAATTTGATCAAAAACAACTTGGGTTTGCTCATGTTGTTTAGGTTTCTGCACATTAAAACTCACAGGGTGTGTTTCAGCTTGTAAAATTAAAGATTGCATCAAAATCTCCAGATATGAATTAGCTTTTTCTGTCCAACCAAAGCATTTAAACTACAATGATTTACCTAATTTCCCTCTGGGATCAATCAAGTAYTTTTGAATTGAATTGAATCGTCCTCTCTGCTGCAGCACAATTAACACCTTTTTACCTTGGTTTTCTAATTTGAAAAGGTAAATCTCAACTTTGCATGTTTCTGTTTCGTTTAAGGGAAAACCACAATCAGTTTAAATGTTTAATAATTAAACTCCAACATCTATGTTCTCACCCCTCACATCCCTGAAACATTCAATCCTACAGGTTTATTAATTTAAAAAACTGTTTTACTATAAATCTGACAGTTTCAGAATTTTATATCATAAAGGAACATATCCAAAATTACATTACTTTAACAGACAACTCGTACTTATTTTGAGCCCAAGACAAAACTCAAGCAGGAGAAGCTTCATGTCACAGTTTCTGATAAAGACTCAAACAAACTCACAGCAGAATCAGGCAAATATGACTAAAAATGACTTACAAACACCAGGAGCTGCAGGAAGTTCAGAAGTAAGAAGAATAAATCCAAAAACCGATGAACTGAGCTCAGAGCTGTGGACAAACAGCAGGTAGGAAGAGGAGTAATCACTGACAGCTGAGGGTCCATCAGCAAATCCAAACCAAGTGTGAAGGAAGGAAAACTGAAAAAACCTCATTAAAACAAACATCTGAACATTTGATTTGACCCAAACAAGATGGCCACCACACATAATCTGTTTTTGCCAACATGAAATTGGCTAAAACTTAATTCCTAAATGATAAATATTGAGGTGAAGTGTATTTAGCTGAGCGGCCATGTTGGATGAAAGAAAAAGCAGCGGGTGACGTGCACTCCGTCAGGCTTTTAGTTAACCTTTGATTTTTCTTTAAGAAGTTTTGTCAAATGAAATTTGTGTGACTTGGACTGAAATAAAAGAGCGTTAAAAATAAACGTTATGAAATCATTTGATTTGCGTCATTCTGAAGTGTCAAATCAACAACTTTAAAACTTTTCCCCCCATTTGTGAAAGCTCCCAGAGGTTTCTGACAACCTGAGATTAAAAGCAGTTTGTTGAATCTCAGCTGGTGTTTTAAAGCTAAACACGTCCGTCTGCGCTCCTCAAACAGCTTGAACGCCACGTTCCCAGGGTCGGAGCCGAGCTGCAGCCAAGTCGAGCTGATTCCCGCCACACAAACGTGGAGCAGTTTCACGGCGGGAATGCCAAGCAGCTTGGCAGGAAGGTGGCGTGAAGCGATGGAAACTTGGTGTTTTCATTCAGACGGTTTGTTTCATGGGAGAAAAACGAAGGAGCGGCGGTGGAGGAGGTGGAGTACCGTCCTACAAATCCAAAGCCCTGAGTAGGAGGAATCTGCTCTGCCAGTTTTTCTGAGGATGTGTGTGTTCTTTCATGTTTCATGATTTAATGCTGCCTTTAAGTCATCCTCGTAAGCTCTTAGTGAAGACATGAAGAGCTGAGAGACACTTGAAGKGAGCGCGCTCAGTGGGAGGAGGCCGTCTCAGCCAACACTAAACTGTTGACTCCAAGAAAATGACACCAGAGACGAAGAAAATCAGTTTTAATGCATGAAGCTCGGTCTTTTTTGAGTGTTCATTTGATTTATCACATCGGGTCTGCAGGTGTTACACGTAGCAGGAAGTTCATTCAAGTGATTCTGGTCTTTCTGATTTGGGTTCATGCAGGATTCAGGGCACACCGTTTGGTTCTCTGTAGTTTAAAACAGGGGCGGAGCTAAAGGTTTTTGCACGGGGTGGCCAAGGTGGTATTTGGGGGGGCTCATATTAAAAAAAAAGATTTTAAAAATTCAGTTGTTTTGAGAAATATTGAGCTGAAATTTTGTGTAATGGTAAAGAATGATCTAAAAAATACTGATCAACAATGTAAAGTTAAAACWAATTTAAAAATATGACCACATGGCTTCCAGCCAAGTTTCTCAGGGGACTTTAGTTGYTCTGTATCGTTGTGATTTTCTTTAAACGGTTCTGAAACCCAGAACTATCACACACAGTTGTTTGATTTTAATTCAGTGGTTTATACAAGTTATTATTATTTTTCTTCAAACACTGATGGGTTCGGTTTACACCAGCTACAGCTGCTCGACAGATATTTACTCAGTTTTTGCTCTAACAGACCACATTTTATTGCCATCTGCGATCCCCACAACACTTGTCAATCATTTAGGGGTGGCACTTGAGGTGGCCAATCAAGTGCCACCCTGGCCACCCCTCTGGCTCTGCCCCTGGTCCAAAACCTTTAGCTAATCTTTCCTTTCTTCTCAGGATGGCTGGGTGCTCCATGGTTAGTTGTTCAAGCTCTTTCCATTGCTTTAGTCTGGCTGTTTATTGGTAAAATTATGGTTTTTAAAAACTTTTCCTATATTTGAAACATACAGGACTGGTGTTTTCCTGGTTCCTTTTATTTGTTTTTCAAATTAAATTTCAGCATTTGTAAATTTAACTGTGAAGATGTACATTATTCTTGGCATCTTACTGTTTAAAATGAACCCAACATGGTTTTTAAATAGGCTCAGTCTGCAGATAAATATAAATATCTTTCACAACTGATTCCTGCTAACAAATCATCAATCAGGGAGGTGCAGCAGTTCCGCATCGTTTCCTGCAACAAGTTCTCCTGCAGGAACTTGTTCCTCCTACAAACCAGTTGAATTTTTCTGTTTGTGTAAGTTTGGTCTTTTTTAAACCCTAAATAGATATGTGTCCTTTTAAAAACTTTAATATTTCGTAAAGTAAGAGAAGAGTTGTTGATTTGAAAAAGTGGAACAAAATGAAGAGAAAGATCCTCATTTAGAAAAAGATTACAAAATAAAAGTCATCAGCTGAAGTCAGGATTAGTGCAGGGGGCACACASAGCTGATTTCTCAGAGGTTTGACATTTTACAGCAGAGCCTGGAGGTTAGTAATCACTTGTTCCTCGTGCCTTACTCACTCATTCACTTTCTGAAGGTCCCCTCACTCTCCTTCACACACACACACACACACACGCACACACAGACACACACACACACACACATGCACACACAGACACACACACTGCTCCATCTGAAGAAACACACACACACTCACCCTAATCTCAGACGCTGACCCCACCCCGAGGCTGAGGTAGAACATCATCTCAGAACGAGTTTTCTGTTAACCCCCATCCCACCGGGTGAGATTCTGGGTTGTGATAAGCCGGCCCCCCAGAATCAGCCTCGGTCCAGGGCTGACTGACGAGGACAGACAGACCCCCACAGGTGGCTGGGGTCTTACATCATGAGCTTTCAGGCTTTTAAAGGTCCCGCACACAAAACTGAAACGCAGTTTTCTTTTGAAAAGGTATCAGAATTTCAAATTAAAAGCTTACGGATCGGTTTCAGGTCAAAAGAATAAAGATGASCAGAGGAACAGCAGCAGTTTAAGAGAAAAACAGAAAATGTTTGCTGATTTAAATCACTTTATCAGGAAAAAAAAGTGTTATTTCATTCATGGATTAGTTTATGTAAGAAAACAAGACAGGTTCTGAGTTCTGCTTTTGTTCAGCTCCGTTTTATTTATTAAGCTTAAAAAAGGTTCAAACAGTTTATCCTCACAACCTTCAAAGAACAATAATTCAAATTATTGCTGAAGAAAAAACAGAAAGCAGGAAGATTTCACCAGCTAATCTGCAGCTAAACTTCTGCAGAAGATCCYGATGAGACAATTAAATCAAACAATTCATGCAAAACATATTAAATCTTTGTTTTCTGACCCACATTTTTCAAGGAAATKATTGACTCGCTGATAAAATATTTCATTTATCTTCTAATCAGGTCACAGGAACTTCAAGAAAAGTGTTAAAAATCTGTTTTAAATGTTTATTTTTGATGAATATACTCTAACAGTTTGGATTTCTGAGCTTTAAATCATTTTTTGTATATTTAGTCGCCTGGAGAAGCATCTAATGCTATCGTCCTCTGAGTAATTGGTAATTAAACTGATGTGAACACATGATTACACCCCCACAGCCTGGGGGTGGGTACAGAGTCATTTTCTGCTCTCAACAAGAGGTTGCCTCGGGAAAAAGGTTACAAATCAACCTTTTCGTGTGGAAAAACCAGCCGCTGAGCTTTTTCTCACAGACGCTGCTGTAATAAATCCTGCCAACGAGCAGCAAGGTAAAACTAAACAACTGATACAGTTTAACTAAAAACACGTAAAACTTGTAGAACGTAACTGATGCAGAACCTGACAGATTTAATTAGCTGATTGTTTATCACCTAAAATGTTATTTACTGGTATTATTTTGGTATTCTTTATGGTTTCAACCAAAAATGCAGGAACAAATTGTGACTTTMTAACTGACTGCTGCGAACAACAGGMGTTTKGCTTTCATGGAATGACTCAAAACYTTTTGCACAGATKGTTTAAAATGATTTAAAGTACCTGTGACATCAAATTTTTGTAATAAATACAAATGCATTTTTGGAAAGACAAYGTTAAAAACATATTACAAAACAAAWTTCATGCCACTCAGATGGACTGGTGTTGAGATATTTGCATGTTCAATAACAGGAAGTGATGTCAAAGGGGAATGTCTGCATGTGAACAGAGTGTYACTGAAAAGGCTAACACAGRCTGTAGAGRAGAATTTACAGTTTTTAATTACTTTGAGTTAATATCAAAGRAAAATGAAGACAAGTCAGAGTTCAAATATTCTTTCAATAAAAGAAACAGAGTTCTTTTTCTTAAAGAGTTCCCCTTTGATGTCACTTCCTGTTTCACTCTGAGCCAAGTTCAAAAGAAAATATGCAAGTTATGCGACAAAATGTGTGAATTTGTATGTTTTATGCCAAGTTCGTTACAGCTAATGATGCTTACTTTTAAAAAAATACGTGTCACAGGTATTTTAAGATCAGCTGACTGACTCCGCCCCTCWGATGCTGCCTTCACTGACAGTTGGACTTTCAGGTTTGACACCTTCAGGCTCTGATTAGTTCCTTTTAGAAAGACTAAATTCTTTTTAATTATGTTTTCTGCTCACAACAGAGCCAGCCTTTCAAGGTCGCACAGCGCCGCGTTCGCTGTATTATTTCCCATCATGCACCCTGGAGGACCCTCTATACGGGCCTCAAAGCCCCCCCAGCAGGACCAGCAGCCAGCCGCCTCCCACAGTAAATTCTTTTCAGCCTCCCAGCGATGGCTGCAGGCTCTTTGTACAGCAGCCAATTATTCTCCTTTCATTTCACCTTTCAGATTTCTTTTTGATAAAAGCTGATTTTATTTACTGCTGTTACCTTCTGACGTGATTTATCCACCAAATGTTGCTTTGCTTGTCTCCAGGTAAACATTTTGATGATTAATATGTACAGAAACCTTTTTTTTAAATGAACTCTGAGATGTTTCTTGTTGTGAAGCAGCTAAAAACAACMATTTTTTAAAGTTAAAGTGAGAAAAAGATTCTGGGTTTTATTTGCTTCATTGTTTTTTAAACATAGATCACAAAAACAAATAGATATTGAGATTATCTGGAGGTTTACAGACGCAGATGGTGATAAAAACCAAGCAAAACTGAAAACAGGAGCAGATTTTTAATGTGCATCAGATAAACAGGAAGAGTTGTGCTTAAATCTGTGCAACATTAATGGATAAAAAAGTAAAATTTATCACACAAAAAAGGTAAATCTGTAGAGAATAAAGTTTCTTATCAYTGCTTGGTGATAATTTGTTTTGACCTGAGCCCATTTCATAAACTACAACTTTTCTAAATAAATTACTTTTATTTTTTTTAATATACAAACTCTTCATTTCATGTCTGAGGCTGTTTGAGTAGATTTAGACAGGAAGTACGATGGAAGCTGAGGATGTGATCAGAAAGGCTGCAGTCAAACTCTTTAAGTCTTAAAACCAAAAACTTTCATTCGATCTCTGAATAAGTCAAACTGGTTTTCACTGTAACGGGATTTGAAGCCTCAGTGATTGCTTTGATGTTTTATTTGATAAAATCAGATCTGTTTCCAACTCGCCATGTGCAGCTCTGGTGTCTTTCTTTTCAGTATTAATCTCCACTTTAGGAAGTTTGATGATGATGATGATGATGATGATGATGATGATGATGATGATGATGCTGTTTGCACAGAAATAAAAAAGCTAAAAAGATGAGAGCGAGCGTGTCGTTGGTCACGCAGCAGAAAGCGTCAGGCTGATCGAACAAGCAGCTGGAATAATGTCCTCATGTATCAGTCAGCCCACACGTTCAGCTCACTAATTCTCTCTCCATGGCAGCCTGTCTCCTCCCCAGATTTGGCCTTTTGAAGTGAAAATTCCCCCTCCCCTCACTGATCCAACC
>NW_013952827.1:52516-79029 GCF_001266775.1 Austrofundulus limnaeus
AGGGACAATAGAGACAATTTAAGAGACAATTTAAGAGAATAAAACAATGTATTTCAGCATGAAAGCTCTTATTTTTATTGTGTGACCATGTCCAATAACATAACTACATCTCTGCTGTTTGTAACAAACCAAATCGTGTGAAAAAAAAAATCAATGAGTTGCGATTATTTTAGTTGAATAAAGAGCGTTCTCAGTATGAATAAATCCGCTGGGAGCGCGAGAGGCACCCATCCAAGATGGCGGCCGCACTGAAACGTCCGCTCCGGCGGCTCAGTCCGTACGGTATCTCCTGTACATAACTATGGTCATGAAGTAGGTGGAACTTGTTTTGATGCAGCCAATCAAATTACTTGTTGTTAGAGGTTATGCGGAAATCACAATGAAAATTAAAAAAAGCTAACAAAAAAACTTAAATTTACTACAGACATGCCAGTAATAGAAATTAACAATAAAAATCTGAACTGTTTTAATTGAAATGTTAAACTCTATATAACGTCTTTGCTTTTAGTGGGCAAAAACAGTCCGTCAGTAATTATTTGTAAAAATTTGTTGAATGGAAAAAGTGTCGAACTACCGAGATATTTTTTAAATAATCAAAACATGTAACTTTATCTGAGTACTTACCCACTGAATATCTAAAAACGTTTTATTAAAATTATTCAATCACTTTTTAAGCATCAAATCTGTTTTATAAAAATCAGAATGTGTATATTTTACAAAACATTTTTTTCTAGGTAATGATTTCAAGACCCATATTTGTCAACTTTCATAGTTTAATATAAACACGCAACAGTTGCCGAAAATATTTATTTATTTATTTATTTAACTTTGAGCAGTTGTTTTCTCTGTTAGTCCGTGTAGGATAATCAAAAATTGGTTGCTCCTAGTCAAAACTCATTTTTTGCTGTATAGAATGTCTAGAAAGCCGAGTTTGTTCAAATGGCCTGCCACACACGCAACACTTGAACGCAGCATGACATTCTGCTCTGCCCCTTCCTCCGCAGGGATGATGCGTTCACGGGCGTTCCAGCGGAAACCAATGGTGCTTCTGAATCATTGACGGAGAGGCGGGGTTTAAATCTCCGCGTAATAAATACGTCGGTTCGCTGTCTAAACGTCCGCTCTCTTGCCCCAGACGACTTGGACCCTGCTGTGGTGTCTGTTCCGTTCACATTTTTCAACAAATCTCACCTAAAAGCCCGCAAACATGAGCAGGAAGTTCTTCGTCGGTGGAAACTGGAAGATGAACGGCGACAAAAAAAGCCTAGGGGACCTCATCCAGACCATGAACGGAGCCAATGTGGACCCCAATGTCGGTATGTGTGTGTTTTTATTTTACCAGCAGCTAGACGAATTCATTCATAACAKTCAACACAGTCTTACTTTTTAATCAGACCCTATTTTGATGTTTGTATTCATTTTTTACATCAAAGTCAAGCTAGGCTATTTGGTCGATTAACACAACTCAAGGACACCTTTAGCATCACAATCATTAAAAGCTGGATTCAGTGTATTTTTGTTTTTTTAAAGGGAGTTAAGTAAAACCCATGCAATTAGAAAAAAACCGACAGGGACACAGATGAAGGACGAATAGGAGGTTTTCCTCCATCATGTCGGAGGAGGTGGGTGTTGCGTTTGCAGCGGCACGTAGTCCCGCTGCTGCTGGGGTTCATTCAAGTTCACCCTGTGGTTATCCACCTCTCATTCATTTTAGGGCCTGGTGTGTGAAATGTAGCGGTGAGCAAAACAGGTTTCAGTCAGTAGGAGTCTTACAAACTCTACAAATATGTTTTGTTAGTCGTTAGCTCGTGTATGAAAGTCTGGCTCGATTGTTGTTTTTCCGACCGTGACCTGRACGCATCGCCTGGCCTGACTGCTTCTGTAAACCAGAAAGAGAAGCAGCTGCTGTTTTCTAAAGGCCCTCTCTCAGGTCACGATCTTCCTCTCGGCCTTGTAAGGGAGACACTGAGAAACTGAATGTGTCCCGGCCTGTTTGCAGTTTGCATTATGCAGCTTTGATATTGATTTTAACATTTCCAGGCCTGATCTGTGCAGACTACCTTTTGGACCTTGCTCTCTGAATCCGCCCCCCTTTCAGTGCCAAACTGAAATCCTATCTGGACCATTTCCCCACTATCCTTTCCAAAAGTCAAAGTTCATTTTTTGCACTCAAATATTGTTCTCCATGTTCTATATTTGATCCATGTGACCCTGTTTGAATTTAATCCATGACCTTTTTTCAGTGATTGAACTCAGACCTTTTTAATGCGGTTGACTCAGACCCAGGACAAATGACCTTTTACTACACCAATAATAACATGCGGTGTCTAATATAGATCCTCATAACCCCAAAGATAAAGTTACATTGTGAATGTCAGTGTCTTGGCTTTACTGTACTCTGCTTGTCTTAAAACATATGCTACTGGGGGAAATGCAAAAACTTGTTTAAATGCATTATTTCTGGTGTTTGGTTTATTAGTGTATCTAAAACCATCTAAAATATATAATTAATTGTTCAGATTTCACCCAAACATTAAAAAAACACTTTGATTAAACAGTAGTTTTTAATTTTACAGGTCATCTTATTCTTATTTAAAGACTCCTACTATTATACAAAATACAACATTTAAATATGGACAAGCAAATCCTAACCTAACCCCTGTTTTTTATTTTATAGAGGTAGTGTGTGGCGCTCCGTCCATCTACCTGGACTTCGTCAGGTCCAAACTGGATGCCAAGTTCGGCGTGGCAGCCCAGAACTGCTACAAAGTTCCTAAGGGTGCCTTCACTGGGGAGATCAGGTAACGAGAGGCAAATCCTATATTTTTGGGTGAAATGCATAATTGTGCCATTTTAGTGTTCATTCTGCCGGTCCTCTGCCCCCAGCCCTGCGATGATCAAAGACTGTGGCGTGAACTGGGTCATCCTGGGACACTCTGAGAGGCGCCACGTCTTTGGAGAGAGTGATGAGGTAATTCTGGATCACAGCTGTAGATTTTCTCACATTAAACCAAAACAAAAAGGAAAAAAAAACGCCCATTTTAAAACTTAATTTCATCCTGTGTGGCATCAGCTTATTGGTCAGAAGACCGCTCACGCTCTGGAGAATGGTCTTGGCGTGATCGCCTGCATCGGCGAGAAGCTGGACGAGAGGGAGGGGGGCATCACGGAGAAGGTGGTGTTTTCCCAGACAAAGGTCATCGCAGGTACGCAGCTTCTGTTGCACAAGCTTTTCCACATACAGGGTCTGAATGCTGAAATCTGGATGTAGTTGTGAAATCCCACTTCAAGTCTTATCTCTTTGACAGACAATGTAAAGGACTGGAGCAAGGTTGTGCTCGCCTATGAGCCTGTGTGGGCCATTGGCACYGGCAAGACTGCCTCTCCACAGCAGGTAAGTATTAAAAAACCACTAAATATTTCAGCGTTATGACCGGCATGGTTCTCAAACATGTCTCCTGTGTGATATCTCAGGCTCAGGAAGTTCATGAGAAACTGAGGGCGTGGCTGAAGACCAATGTGTCCGAGGCTGTGGCCAACTCTGTGAGGATCATCTACGGAGGTGAGTTCATGGTTCGACAGATTATACATTAAAAAATGTCTTTATTTTCTCAAATCGATCCCCGCTCATGCATCAATGCTGCTCCTCAGGCTCCGTAACTGGTGCTACCTGTAAAGAACTTGCCTCCCAGAAGGATGTAGATGGTTTCCTTGTGGGCGGAGCTTCCCTCAAGCCAGAATTCATTGACATCATCAACGCCAAGGCATAAAAACTCGACGAGATCAGCTCCCTTCAGAGGATCCGGTTACTCTCAACACTTCCTTCCCCCTTCTTTTTGCTCAAAGTATTTGTGTAATGTTGTCATACCCCCCTCTTTTTTTATCCCCTTCTTTTATTTACATATTTTTGGGGCACATTTTGTCATAAGGAAAGGGACAGGCTGACACATGCACTGATAAGTCTACTGAGAACAGCCTGAGTGCTAACTAACTTCCACACCAAGTGCTCGACCTGTAAAGGCTGTCACCTAGAGGTGGACAGACGGTCCACGCCTTTACTTGAACAGTTTACAAACTGCTTTTTTTGTGTGAACAGTGTCACAGCTCCTGTTGATCATGTTTGTGTGTCTTTTTACTGGTGTCTTTTTGTGTAATGTTTATCTGTGGCTTTGACCTCCCCTATAGATGTGCATGATCCAGTTTCTCATTGGTTGTTTTATTGAGAGGAAAGTACTCCCAACACGTGAACCATATTGTGGCCGATAAGTAGGAGAGAAAAGTTATAAGAAAATATTATAATAAACGGTTTAGAGTCTATTTCAGTGTACTGTTGTTTTTGCCCTGGTGGCTTTTGTAATTTGACTTTCTATCCAAACCATTCCTTTTTGATCATTTAGATACATGTTTATTTAATAACCTTATTGATAGTGGGGGAGGGTTTATTATTACTTGTGTGACAATACCTTGAATCACTTCATTACTATTTTTTTAACCACGTCAGTAAAAATTTAGCCTTTTTTTGTTGTTGTTGCTCATAAACATAAAAAGTTACTAAACTTTAGCAGAGGCAAATTTAGGAAAAAATCTGAAGATTTGACCACATGCAACAACAAAAACAATGCTGTGAGAATTTTTTATTTTTATTATTTCACATAAGGGTTTCTGCCATATTTTACACGCAWAACCTTCCGATCTACAGTAAGCCAAGTTTTGGTGAAATATTTGCTTTCCTCACATATTTACAGTATCTCTTATCCAACCTCACTGTTGAAAAACGAAATGAAATGAAAGAAGAACATTTAGCTTAGAATATATTATACAATAAAGATGTTAGACAAAAAGTGTCAGAGAAAATGAACTGTACTTATATAGCACCTTTCGATCCATCCAGGACACTCAAAGCGCTTCACACTACAGACATTCACCCATTCACAAGATGATTCAATTCAATTCAAAAATACTTTATTGATCCCAGAGGGAAATTAGGTCAATGGCAAACTACATTGTAGCCACAGCTGCCTTGGGGCACACTGACAGAAGCGAGGCTGCCATGCACCAGTGCCACCGGACGCTCTGACCACCATCAGTAGGCAAGGCAGGTAAAGTGTCCAAGGACACAACGGCATGTGGGCATGGCAGGGAGTCGAACCTGTGACTTGCGGGTCCCAAAGCCGGCTGCTCTAGAAAACAAAATAAAGAATCATAAATTACAAAATTGCACAACTGAAAATTAAATAACAAATTAAATTAAAGGTAAATAACTCCCATTTCTTTTAAGTTCCAGATAATTTGTTACTTTCTAAAAATTGGATGTTTGATACAGGGGAATATGTTCAGGAATAAAACAAACCAAAAATGTGAAAGGTATACTAAAATAAAATTTGAGTAATTTGGATTTGATTTAATTTTACTGGGAATCTTACCTTCACTACGTTTTCCACAAATTGATCAAGTAAATTGTCTAATTTGTATGGTGTAAATTATAAAATTAAACACATTTTCCAGAACCTTTTACCTTCTGTTCACAGTCTGTTGTCGTTGCTCTCCCGTCCAGCAGAGGGCGACAGCGCCGTTTTCTTTTTGTTCACGTGCGTCGCTCGGAAGTCTTCGGTCACGTCCGTGTTTACAACCGAAGCGTGACGTTCACGGACCCGCAAAAAATACACGTCTTTCAAGCTCGACTGCGAGCCGCTAGTTTGTCCGAACGCCTTAAAAAAAAACAAAAGAAATGCAGTCGCTGAGAGTTTTCCTCAACGAGAGGCTGTCCCTCGTGGCAGAAGAGATATTTGAAGCCGTCGAAAAGACGATAGCCGGGTACACGGAGGAGATTTTACGCACGAAAGATTTAGAAATAAGTCGTCTCAGGATGCAGCTGAGGCTTCTAAAGTCGAGTAAGTTTGAATAAAATTATTCTTGTGACCAAATGACGTGTGGTTTTATGTTAATGTTTTAGTMAAATATTGTGGCTGTGGTGTTATTTTCTTCCTTTTCTTCAGAGTCTGTGTCGGACAAATGTCCTGAAAACCAGCAGCTGCAGCACACTGCTCATCGCCATGATTCTCCCCCTCCTCCTCCTCCTCATGACCAGCAGCACCATCAATCATTCCCTGCAGAGGCTGCTGCTCCTGAGCCCCATCACTGTGGGGAGGAGGAGGACAGCAGCCTGGATCAGGAGCTTCCAGAAACCTCACAGGTCAAGAATGAGGAGGAGGAGGAGGAGGACACGACCARCAAACACTTCTGGATAAATCACGAAGAAGAGGAAGAAGAGGAACATATGGAAGATCTGGAATCAGACCTCACTTCTTCTCCCACCGGCACGAAAGCCAGCCTGCACGAGCAGACCTTACATTTCCAGCATTTCCTGAACAACAACGGCAACAACAACAGCAGCAGCGGCGAGGAGAGCAGAGACAAACCCTACATCTGCTCTGTGTGCGAGAAGCGCTTCAGTAACTGTTCCCACCTGGCCGCTCACATCAGGACTCACACGGGGGAGAGGCCGTACATGTGCGAGACGTGCAAGAAGACGTTCATCACGACAAGCGCCCTGAACAGACACAAGACCATCCACACCGAGGGGAAACGCTTTGTGTGCAACTGCTGTGGAAAATCCTTCAAATGGATGGAGTCTCTGGGCAGACACATGAGGAGTGTGCACAAAAAGGACGGCGTGCCTGAATGAGTCCCTGCAGGGAGGAGAGAGCTCAGATCCACACTAATATACCCCGCTGCTATTTAGTGGCAGTATGTTGCACATCGAGAGGAAATTAGCAAATAAAAACAACAGATCTATGAGAAAACCCAGCCCTCTTCGAAGCTCTGTAACTCAGACATGTTACAGTAAAAAACATCGTTCAACGTTTAAATGGGTCACAAAAGATACTACACGACTAAACCATCATTTTTATAGCTTTTACCTTTTTTATGCAGTCCCAGTTTAAGTTTTATGAKTTTTGAGGATTTTTTTTCCCATGTCACACACTGCCTTTTGAAATGTCTACAAATTTCAAAACGTTTTCAAGCAAACTCTTTTTATTTTTTTGGACGCATCATTAGACATCAAAACGCAAACATTTTTGTCTTCTTTTACGTGGTGTGTTTCTCACTGCTGAAGGACTTGTGCTTTTTTCTCAAACCCTCTCCAGAATGCAGTGTGCACAACCAAACTTCAGTCATAATTTAGCTCTAWATTCCCTCTTCAGAGCTGGAAGTTTTAACTTTTGAACTTGTTATATCTCCTACATAAAAGACTGGAAACATAAAATTTCCCATGCGTGACCATCACGGTTCAAGAATTTATAAGATTCAACTTGTAGTTTCTGCACAGCCACTGTTTGAGGTATTAACTGGGGGTTGCTGGACACAGGGGTTGTGTATTGGAAAAAATTTGGTAATATTATATTTGTCATGACACTGGGATCATTGCCTTTTTTCTCCAAAAGATTCTAACTAAAAAAAACTCAATATAAAGAGCACACATGCATAAAATTTGAGTAAATTCAGTTTATATTTATGCAATTAGAAGAACACTGAACAGTGAGAACTGCATTTGTATTTCACATTTCTTCTTCCAACATCCATCCATAAAGCCTTAATTAAAAATCGGCACAGTGATTTTCAGTATCGATACAGTGTCAGGAAATAAAATATTTMGAWATTTCAGTGTATCAGTATTTTCTTACACTAGTGACCACAATGAGCCACTAGCAGCAGCTTTAGTATTTTTCTTTTTAAGTCTTGTTTTCTTCACATTTTAWACAGTTCCTACATCAAATTGTAACTTTTTTTTAGATTATTACAAAGTTATTTTTGAAATTTTGGTCTGGAGCTGATTTGGCATTCTTCAACATTTCTTCCAAAATTTTTATTCCATATATTCATRTGTGGTTTGATTAAAAAACACTTAATTGTGTTAGAAAGATTTTTATTGTTGTAATAAACTGTGTGTAGTTTGTGAATAAATTTGGTTGAAATATGTGTGGAGCTGATTAAATATTCTGTACATTAACAGCAGAATATAATGTTCAAGTAGTTGTGGGTTTTTTTTCTACTAAAAGCCTGTTGGTTTTTTTTCTTTCAGTAATAAATCTCTGAAATGTAATGTCTCATGCTTTTTCATTTCTGCTGCAGAAGAGCAAAAATAAATAAATTCCAATATGTTCCAGCAGGTGGCAGAAGTAACATTTCATTCATAATCACCCATGTTATAAAAAAACCATTATGTTTTAAAGAGCTACAGAATTACATCTTGAAAAATTATTTCATTATTYAATCATCTTAACATTTTATTTTATATACAAGCAGTATGGATGCATATATAGTAGGTGCAGTGAAAACTATAAACAAAACAAAAACTAAGCAATTGGGTGTTTTGTTATAACAATGCTTCTTAAAAAATGTTATAMTGAAGTTTTAGAAAACAAAATATGTTGACAATTTAACAAATTATTCATTTTGGAAACTGGCCTCAGCTACAAAGCTTTGAAAGGTATAACATATTTAATTTTCTCATATGAATGTTCTGTAAAATAGTATCCATGTAAAGCTGTGATTGTCTTGTTTTGTAATAAATGTTCTATTTATGCCTTGGAAACGTATTCTGTGTGTTTATTGTTGTGGAACTACAGCCAGAAAGGTGTTATATTCCTAAATAAATTACTKACKTAYTCATGTGGAAGAACCATACACAGCCACAATAGCAGAATAAGCTGTTTAGTAGAGAAAACAGAGTAATCTCTGTTGTTCAAACTACAAATGAGACAATTTAAGTGGAATAAAAGAGACTCTAAAATTTATTTCCAAGAAGCATTGTAACAAAAGATACTTAATCTTCCAAACACATATTTTGTTTGATGTTAAGTTTACATATATTTTTGCTTATGAGTAAAGGCTTGAATATATGTCAGTGGAAATGAAGTGCTGAGAAAATGTCAAATTTTATTGTAAATATTTGATTTTCCTGGTTTACAGGTTTTTACATATTTTTTCAGTAATCATGAAAGAAAACAAGCAAAGGTTTTATTCTCCATTGAGCAACCAAAATGTTTTCAGTTGCTCCACTGGTTTTCTCAATTTGTTTTTGATATTCTTTGAGGTTTTGAGGTCGAACAGCTTCTTTTCAGTCATTTTGATCGTCCTGTTGTTCATCCTGAACATCTTGACTTAAAAAAATCTTTCAAAAAAGCAACAAAACCTCCTGTTTGAAATGTGTATTTTGACCCACTTAAATCACGTTGCTGCTGGTTTCCAACTGATGAGAACCAAAGTGAAACACTGAAACTACTGTGTCCAGTCTCAAGTGAGTATTACAAGTTAAAGGAGATTGATTGTCTCCATAATAAAAGAAAAAGTGAAAACGGCAACAGAACCAGTCTGCAGCCAGACGACAGTTTCTCTGTTTCAGACTGGTTTGACTCTAATGTAGATGTATTAGAACTTGGGGGGGGGATCCACCCCTCCTTTTCGTCTCCCATTTTACAACAAAACCCTGAACGGTTTGTGGGAAAGCATGTGGCCTCTGGCTGGAGGAAACCAAGGCTGAAACAATAAAACTGAAAATGACAGACGTGAGTTCAAACAGAAAAGCAGCAGCTATACGAGAGAAACAGGAATAGGAAAAAACAACTAAAAGCAGGTGAATGTTGGAGTCAGCTTTTTAAACTTTGGTCCAAATGTTACCCAGAAGCAGCAAAGTGTGTTAGAGTTCTCGCTGAAGAGAAACAGAAGAGTGACATGTGCTGCGGGGAGCTTCTAAACCACATGAATCAGTGCATTCAAACAAAAACACATGACAGAGCTGCTCCACGTTCTCTGTGGCCCGATTGGAAGTTCAGGCTTTGATTTCAGTGTCCTTGTAGGAGGACTCCTTGAATGATGAAGCTGGATGTGTAGATGCAGATGTTGCAAACAGACACACGTTTAACTCTTTGTACCCTATAAGGAAGAGACTTTATAGTTTATTTTATTCAAATGTTTACTGTTATAGTTTGTTTTAGGAAACTTTATGCTTTGTTGTCAGTTTTGTAAAGGAGGTTTTGAATATCAATGAGTTTCACCTGATAAAATAAGAACCCATCCATCCATCCATCCATCCATCCATCCATCCATCCATCCATCCATCCATCCATCCATCCATCCATCCATCCATCCATCCATCCATCCATCATTTTTCTGACAGGACCATGGACGCAGATTTGGAGGTCTTTTCGATCCTCACCCCAGCTGCTTCACACTCAGCTTTGAACCGCTCCAGTGAGAGCTGAAGATCACATCACGATGCTGACACCAACAGGACCTCATCATCTGCAAACAGCAGAGATGGAATCTTGAGGCCACCCAACCTCCACCCCCAGTTGTATCAATAAATTCTGTCCACTATACCACTTTTATTTCTAAAGCTTAAAACAGCACAAGGCCAACCAACCGACACCCACAATCCCATACTCATGGAGCACCCCCCACAGTTAGGCCTACCTCGAGGAACACGGTTAAATGTCTTCTCCAAGGCCACAAAACACATGTAGACTGGATGGGCAAACTCTCATGACCCCTCAAGAACCTTAGTGAATTGGTCTATCGTTGGTACATTCTTCCTCCTGAATCTGAGGTTCGACCATTGATAGGACTCTCTTCTCCAGCAACCCTAAATAAACCTTACTAGGGAGGGGGGCTAAAGAGAGTGATGCCCCTGTAATTGGAGCACAACTTTTTGAAGAAGGGAGCCACCACCCTGGTCTGCCAATCCAGTGTGCACTGCTTCCAGTGTCCACGCCAATTTGCAAAGGCGCGTCAAAGATACCCCCACAACATTCAGTCAGTGATTGACTTTATAGACGTGTCATCTGATCTGCAGGACATTGTGTTCAAGTGGTTCATGACAGAGGCAGCTGAGGTGCATCGGCAGGGCGTGGAGGAGTTTGGTGAGACCTTGGATAAAGACTCTCAATCGACTATGAGAAGATTCTGCCAAACCATCTGGCGGCTGAGGCTGGGAAAGCAGTGCTTCACTTACACCATGTCCAGTGGTGTTGACCTCAACCAGTGATGTCATCAAGAGGGAGAAGGGATACTACTCAAACCTTCTGCACTGGTTTTTAGTTCAAGCTGGGTTTGAGTGCCATCAGAGGCAGAGCCGGCTCTTGGCATAGGCGAACTAGGCGGTCGCCTAGAGCACCATCTGCTGGAGAGGGCGCCGAACTGCAGAAGAAAAAAAAGTAATTATTTGTAATCCCTGGTTGTAACTCTGCTCAGCGCCCCTTTCATTTAGCTTTGTCTTAAAAAAACCATAATGAAGTATTTCAGGAAAAATAAACTACTGTACCAATACAACATTTTCTTTCCCCCCCTCCCCCAATGCAGCAATCGCCCCACCCCTCTCTCATTTGATTGATGTTGCACTGACTCGTCCTGCTCCAACACACTGACGGGGGAGGGGCTAGTAGTGCCTCTCAGGTAGTGGTTTGTGTTGACAAACTCAATAACAAGTCTTTATTTTGTTGTCCCATACATGTCAACCTCTTCTGACATTTACAGCATAAAAAGCCTCAAAAATCCGTAAATTTTGCAAAAGATCCATACAACCCGCACCCGCGGGGGTGGGGGTGGGTCAGCCTCGCTGAGGACATGAAAGCGCCTGCTGCGAAGCAGGAGGAAAGGAGAGCGGAAAAAGTACAAAACTTAATTCTACCACACGCTAAAAATGAAATGTTGGATTTACTTAACCATGTTATGTTACCTGGTTCCACTTAACTGAGTTGAGTAAATTCAAAGCAACATACTAATGTTCTTTGGCTAAAAAACTGGTATATTGCTTTGAATTTACTCAACTCTGTTAAGTGGAACCAGGTAACATAACATGGTTAAGTAAATCCAACATTTCATTTTTTACAGTGCAGCAGAACAGGTTGGAAGATGGTTGTTCAATGTTATTTGCTATTTTTAAATCATCCTGCAGGCTCTGACACGTTAGATAAATTTGAAAATGAGCTTTTGAAAAAATCTGTAAGATTTGAAAAAATCCGTAAGATTGCCCTATACATCCGTATACCTGAAAAATGACGTAAAATCCTCATAACTTACGGACAATCCGTACAAGTTGACATGTATGTTGTTATTTATTTGCTTTCTGGGAAAGCAAATAAATCTATGTTTACCATAGTACCTTACACTGTCAAAATTGTTTTTAGGGGTTCAAATTGGGGGTGGGTGGAACATAGTTCGGGGGTGGGGGTTGCGCTTCAACTCACCTAGGGCACCGAAATGGCTAGAGCCAGCACTGATCAGAGGGATAGAGTTGTGTCTACTTCCCTGTCTATAGTTTATTTTTAGCTTATGGTTTTAATTTAGATCTTTCAATTTTTATTTTGTTTTTTTTCACCTTATGAAGCACTTTGGTCGACACTGTTACTTTGAAACATGCTATATAAATAAACTGATTGATTTACTGGCGTTTGCTTTTTGTCGTGGGGGTTGCTGATATCCAGCAGTCGCTGTGGGAGGCAGGGTCTACCCTGGACAGGCACAAGCCAGTCATAGACTTTACTGGGTGGTAAAAATGACAAACATTGTGTTTGAATTACTCACTCTTTGGGTCTGGAATTAATATTCCCTCTGTTGTAACTGTTGGGTTAGAAACAAGCCTGGCGAGCTGCAGGAGTGTGACATTAATTATCGTGTAATAAAAAGCAGACCCTAATCCCTGGACTTGTTTGTTTAGTTTGCATAAATTAATGTCACATGTCAAAGCAGCCGAGCTGACAAATAATTCTTGTTGTGATTTAGTCTCACACTGATGCTCTCTGTCTGGTGTCCCATTTTTTTAAACCAATGCTGATTATTTCACAAACCACCAAAAATGGAAATTATGACTTTTCAAACAGTTGTGGAAATGAATTTAAAAATACAATTAATTCAAAATAATGACTTGCAAAGAATTATTCTGAATTTCAATCTAACATAAAAGGAATGCATATTAAACTAAAAAGTTGTTGTTTTTGCTGTTTTCAGATCCTCAAACGGCATCAAAACAAAAAGACAAAAATTCAGTAAATGAAATCACTGCATGGACTCAMGATCACCTTGTTTTAAAGAATTTTAATCATGACTGTTGTGGCTAAAAGATGAATAATGCTTTAACCTGTCAGTGAGAATTTTGAAGTGGGGCTGAGCGCAGTGTGATGAACACAACATAATAATTGAAAACAGCAGCTAATAATACTTATTTTATATCCAAGTTTGTGAATATTCTAACGTCATTGTGTCTTTTATGTCCCTGTATATTATGGACAAAAAAACTGGTGATGTGCTAAGAATAAACCCCAGATGTGAAGTCACCTGAGGGGGGTGGGAATGAGACATGTCCCGCTCAAAGATATGTTGACACACTTATTCAAGGTGACTTTAAATGACACAAAACCTGGAGTCATGTTGGTTCTGCAGAATGAAGGCCTGCTCTTGTGTAAAAGAGGGAAAAAGTGCAATTTTTTTCCCCCCTGTTTTGTTTTAAGGGGTGTTCTAGGACGTATCAATAAATATTAAACCCTGCAATAACATGAAGCTTGTTCTGCGAGCCAGCAGTCGAGTCTGTCAAGGCCACAAGTCACTGAACCGGATCCGTTTGGAAGAGATTCCTCTGGTGGGACACGGTGAAGACACACACAACCCTGAGCCCTCAGCAGCCTTCGTAAATCACACCCCCGGCAGCTCCTCCCTTCTCTCTCCTTAATTTTTTTCCTCCTTTCTTCTTATTTTCTTTCTCTCGCCCCCTTTTTTTTTTTGCAGAGCAGTGAGGAATGTTCGCTCGACGGGGTGGCTGCTGTTCACTGGAGCGACTCACCTCCCGTGTCTCACACTCATCCCATGTGTCTCCTATTAGCTCCACTCACCAAAGAGAAGGAGAGGGGAGAAGCTGGAAAGATGAGAGAGGAGGAGGAGGAAGAGGAGGAAGGGGGGGGGGGGAGGAATTTGATATGCTTTGTGCATGAGTGACTTGTATCAAACAAAGAAAAGGGCAAATACTCCGAAAATGTATGGAAACTGTGTGCACACACGAATACTCCAAAACTAGCAAAAAAGAGATTATAATTTATTTCCAGATGGGTTCTTTTTTTTTTGCCTTCATTTGCATCTTGTTTCACAATCAAAAATAAAAAATAAAAACCGACCGCCATACCATGAAAATGTAAAAAAATAATACAAATAATATGTGCTGTATATATAATTATATCATTATCAACAAACAGACAACATTAATCATAATAACAATACGATTATCAGAAAACAGAACACTAAAATGCTGGTTTCATGCATATAGAACGCCCCCTCAGATACAAGGGGGGAGGGGGGGTGTTTACTAAAAATAGAACCAAAAGTTCCACCAGTTCAGAATAAGCGCCTAGCTACATGCAACGACATAAAAGGGACTCATGTACACATTCCTTCAAGTATTTTACACATACTGTACTTCACTGTTGTCAACCCCCCTCCTCCGTGTATTATTCTGTACAGAACAAAACAAGATTAAAGAACATTATGCAGGAAAACGCAGGAGTCTGGTGCAGTTTGCAGGAACTATGTGCAACATTTTCACTCCTTCCTTCGTCTTTTCTTCATCCTTCCTTAAATGAATCTGTCTGGAGATCCAGTTTTTGTTCATAAGTCCTTTTTGTTTTCAGTGCTTTTCTTTTCTTTTTCTTTCTTTTTTTGTTTGTTTGTTTCTATTTTTGCACCTCAGTTTTTCCTCTGGGCTGCTCCTCCCTCACAGGGTCTTGTCACTTTCTTTCTTCAGGTGACTGAAAGGTACACAAGAAGAAAAAAGAAAGAGAGAATCATGTCGRTGGAGAAAACGAAAGCTCTGGTTCGGTTTTGTGGATGTTTCAGCTTTTATTAATCCTGTTAGTTTATCAGACAGGTTTTTAAAGCCCGACTTTGTTCAGAGTCAGACTGTAATCAAGATAGAGAGATTTATGAAACATGGAAAGATGAGTTTACTTTCACATCAAAATGTTTTTGACTGTGTGTGTGCGCATTCTAGTATTTGTTTTCTTGTTTGGCCTCTTTTCCCAAAATTTACTACCTTGTGAGGACCCACTGCTCTTTATGGGACACAAAGCCGGGGCCCCAAAGATTYAAATGCTGTTTTTGGACAGAGGTTACCTTTAGGACGTAGGTGTGAATTAAATTTAGGTTAGGTGTAAGGGTTAGTGTTAGGCTATAAAAATAAATGAAAAAGAATGGAAGCCACAGAGAAGTCCCTGATAAGATGTAAAAATAAAATACTGAATGTGCATGCAGTAGGGTTGGGCAATATTGGCAAAAAAATTAATCACGATTAAATTGCGGTATTTAGCCGATAGCGATTAATTTGACGATTAATCCCCTGGAGTCCCTGGACACCCTTATATCCTGGTCACATGACCAGTTTAGTGGGAAAGATTTGCTCTTCATAAAAATCTGTTCCAAATTGTGTCAAAATTACAGACTTCAGGCTGTACATCATATTTTAAATTGTGTAGATAGATAAATAAATTGCAGAACTTGTTTTAATGTTCATCATATTTGAAGCAGAGAGGAGCAGCGAGCGGACTCTGCCTGGTAGTATTAATCGTATTAATTGTCAAGTGCCAAAAAGTAATCGATTAATGTTTTTCTGACGATTAATTGCACACGATACGATTATGCCCAACCCTAGCATGCAGGTATTTTTCTGCAGTCTTTCTCCCATAAATAAATAAATAAATAAATAAACATGTACAAGAGGTTGCCTTCAGGCCCAGGTCGCCCTTGAAAAWGAGATCTGGGATCTCAGTGGGTTTGCCTGGTTTAATAACGGTAATAAAATAAAATAAAATGTAACCATTGGAAGTCCATCTATAACTCCAGTAAAGATTGAAGTCACATCTAAACCAAGAATTGCTACAACTCAGTCAATTGTAAAGCTACTTAGCAATAATTTGGTGTAGTAGTAGCAGAGAGTCACACCTAACACATATTCTGAGCATTAACCTATCACGAGATCTGCTTTTAAAACGTTGCCATTAACCAATGAAGTGTTTCTGTCTGTTTCTGATCTATTGGATTGATTTTAATGAATCTCTCACAGTCATTTGATGTACAGCGTGAGTAAAAAGTCACAGGACACCCTTTTATTTTGGTCCACTGTGGCAACTTTTGAGATGGCGGCCATGTTCCACACATAACACATAACAGAGGTTTTCAACCCTGTTCTTTGTAACCCACTGTCCTGCATGTTTTAGCTGTTTCCTTCCTTCAGCACACCTGGTTCAAATATATTACCTGCTCAGAGTGTCATCAACTTCAGCAGAAGCCAGTCAATCACTCATTCATTTCAGTCAGGTGTGATGAAGCAGGAAAACATCTAAAATACGCAGGATAGCGGGTCACAAAGAACAGGATTGAAAAGACAGGCCCCCTCACATGTTACTTGTTGGGATATTCAGATATTTCATTTTCCCTTTTCATCCTGAAATAAAAGGGTGTCCCGGTATTTTTGACTTACTCTGTACATCTAAAAACTCATTAACATTTGGAGTCAACCCAATTTAAAATGGCCAACACCACTAATTGACCTTAGCCAACATAACAATGTCTGTAACTCAGTCCATTTTACAGATGTTGAGCTAAATTTGGTGTGGTAGTAGTTGAGAGTCATCCTCAACACAGATCTCATAGAGGTTCTTAAAGGATTGACCTAAATGACTACAACTACATCTCTCAAATAATTTTCCTGTTTATCCCTAAATCTGTGAGTTATGAATTCACTTCATTTCACAACAAATGGCAGAATAAAACCAACAGATTGTCAAGCCAAAGCAGGATAGTTTGTTCATAAAGATACGAGATAAAATATACTGCAACTGTTTAGGTACGTACTTTGAACAATATCACGCATTTACCCACTGTGCTATTACAAAAAAAAAATTCTAGAATGTCAGATTATAAATATCCTAATTAAATAATAATAAAAAAAACTTGCAAATAAACATAAAACTAAAACACTGACCACTGGCTTATTACTTAACCCAGGGTGGCACTTAAGTGTTGGGCGATGTTGGCAAAAAAAATTATTATCAATTAGCCAATAACAATTAATATGACAATTTATAAATGAAAATTACACGTGCATATTTTTGACTCTAAATCAGTTACCCTGTGTTTTAAAATTATACTTCAAATCATCAAATCATCAGTCAAACTAACTTCTYCGTTTCAATAGTAAGCTGTGAACTGAAATCTAATTTATCCTCAATGTGAAGTGGCATCACATCTTTAGAAACTTAATATGCCACGGGCTAACACAAAACACATCATAACATGACACTAATTGCAGTAATTGCAAAGTGACAAATATTCATTGTTGACAGTTTTTCTGACGATTAATTGCACTCGATATGTTTTTGCCCAACCCTAGTGGCATTATGCCACTGGAGCCAACAACAGTAATTTGGTAATATGATGTGAAGAACTGCTGAAGCCTCCATGTTGAACAGTATTTTGTTGTTCTGATGTGTTCTTTCAAGACATTTAAAACTATTTATTGAGAGAATTCACATTATCTTTACAGAAAGTTGCTATTTTCAGGTTTTAATTTGCAGCTCAGAGACTCTTGATGGTTTTGAAAACAGGAACATGTAGTTTGTGGAACTGAAGGCTGTGTCGCACATATTAAATCTTTGCTTTATGAACAACAGGAAGCTTATGTACCTGTAATACTCGTCCTGGGTGAGGGAGTGGTGGTGATGGTGGTGGATCCACTGTTGTTCCAGGGCCAGTCTCTGGATCTGCAGCTCTGCGCTCTGGGCCTGCTGCATGGCCTGGAGCTGGTGGGCTGCTGACATGGGACCAGAGAGGGAGGACGGCTGGGGTAGGTCACGGAAAGGAGCACCTGATTCGTTTTGAAAAAAAAGAGAGAGAGAAAGAATGGGGTTAGCCTTCAGCATCAAGAGTCAAAACGTGTCTTCATAAACTTTTCAGCTTTGTGTTAGAGAAGAAAACTGAACGAGTACATGGACGAGGAGCCTTCTCCTCACCGAACAGCTGCTGGCGGAGCACCTCGCTGTCAGTGAGGGGGTGAGCCAAGATCGGAGTGCCGAGGGTGGCTCCGGGGTAAGGGAGGCGTGTCAAAGGAGACCCCGATGCCAACGGGTCCATCAGGGGGTGAACCCCGCCCGCCGCTGGATGCCAGTGATGTAATAGGAAATACAAGAAATATTTTAAATGAGTCAAAACACAATGCTCACATTAAAGTCATTCAAGCTGCATTACAGAAGTGTTTTTGTTTTTCTTTTTTTATTTGGTGGGGGATATAAAACTTAAATACTAATATTATACATTTGTTTTTAGGTCTAAGTGGTCTAACATTTTTGTAAAAAATGTCTGGCTGTCTTTAGGGAAAAGCCTAAAAATTGCGAAGCCCATAAAAAAAATTAATGTGAGATAATTTATGTGTGGCCACAAGATAATTAAAGCAGTTATGTCCATGCAGATACTGTTGATTGTTTTCATGGACAAGTTGACATTAATTCTATTTTATTTTAATTTTGAAATTTAAAACAGTGTTAACTATTTTAACTATTGTGGTGTACAGTAACCCAGCAGGATTTGGGGTTTTAGGGGGCGTATTCTTGAGCCCCTCTTGTGGTATGTTGCTCTGTGCTGCCATTCTGTTTTTGGCGCTGAAGGAATAAAGTCAACTGGTTTGTAGGCAGTTTGTTTTTTTTTTTCTTCTCACGCACTATTTTTGTGTTTTAGGAGAAAGCATAAAGTAATTTGCAGCTGCTTTTTGTTGATCAGTAATAATACAATCTACTAACTGTGTCTGGGTAACTAAATCAGTTTTTTCAATGCAGATATAACAGAGTTTATAAAAATAATGCATTGTGAGACAACAAAGAGTTTCAGGATACTCTCTCACCTCGTTCACCTTCTTGTTTTCCTGGGACTATATACATGTATTTAACCAAAATGTTATTAAAGCTACGTGTGTCTACAGCAGAACTGCTAAAACTGAGYTATATTTACTTGAGTAACTTTTTGGAAAAATGTACTTTTAGAAATAGTTTTACTATATGCTTTTCACAACTTGAGAAATACTATTATGAAGTATCACTACTCTTACTTTAGCAAAATTTCTGAATACTCTACCCACCATAAGTAACTTCACTGAATGAAGAACAAACATGTTTTAACCAGAGACACCTACACTTTATGTTGAAGTGAGACCTCTTCTATATACACAGACTTTGTCATTCTAACGCTATTTTCTTCTGCTTAGACATTTCGAGATCACGTGTGTGCCTATATATTCACAGACTACCTACTGTAAGTATTAGTTTCATAATGAAAACAATTTGACTTGGAAAAGTGTTTCTTCTGTCGGAAGTAGTTATTTTGTAATTATATTATTTATTTTTATTTATTTCCTTTAGTATTTAAAAATACCAGAATTTGCACATAACATTCTATTTTTTGTCCGTCTGATGATTTTAGTTTGAAATATGAAATCAGACGCAAWGATCAAGTACTCAGTACTGAAATAGCCATTTTACGAAATACTTTATTTTTAATTTTTCTTGAGTAATTTCTTGAACAGTTATCCTTACTCGAGTTAAAAATATGTTAAAGTAGTGCTACTCTTGAGTACATCTTTTGGGTACTTTACCCTCATCTGATMGACAGACGCCTGAAAGTTACCAGAACCACAAATATTCTCTTCATTCTATAGATTCGGTAAATTAATCTATTTGTTGATGTTTGTTTGCATCTAAAATGAAAGGGTTTTCTCTCAGATTTTTTCCTGCTGTGTGGTTCAGGTTTGTGGTGAACAGATCCTGAGTAAAGTGTTTGTGTGTGAGCTGATAGTGACCGTATCGTTAGTAGCAGTGGGTACCTGTGTCTTGCTGGTGCAGGTGAAGATGTGAGTGGATGTGTGAATGCTGGTGATGATGAGGCGTCACGTTCAACATCTGGAGACGCCCCAGATTCTCTCCTCCACCGCTTCCTGCCCCTGTTGCACCTCCACTCCCACCAGCAGCTCCTCCACCTCCACCTGCTCCTCCTCCACTGCTTCCTCCGCTTCCCCCCCTTTCACGCTCCCTCTCTCTTTCTCGCTCTCTGTCCCCAAAGGCCGGCAAGGCTGCTCGGTCCCGCTCCCTCTCCCGTTCCCTTTCCCCGCTCCTGTCGCGCTCATATGAGGCCGGGGAGCGGGTGGGAGTCGGATAGGTCTCGGGCGGAGCAGCGGGGGCGGGGGGAGGTGGCAAATGAGTGGACAGAGAGCTGGGAAAAGAAGAATGGGGGACAGGGTGATGAATTGAGGAGGCGTTGGAAGTCGGTGGACCAGGCTGAGGAGGTGCTGGAGGCGGAGCAGAAGGGGCTGCCGGGGCTGAGGGGGCAGCCAGCGGAGCAGACGAAGGGTGGGAAGGGAGAGAAGGTGGGAGGAGAGATGAAGGAGGTGGATTGGACAGGGACTGCAGGGCAGGGGGGTTAGGGGGTCGGGCTACAGCTGCCAGGGTCGGGTTCTGGAGGTGAGGAGGACCGGGTGGGGCTGGAGGCGGCGTGCCATAGAGTGACACTTCATTAGCTGCTGCACCTCCTGCGAGGAGCAGGGAGTGAGCGTGTGCGTGCGAATTGGTGTGGGCGTGCGAGTGTGAGTGAGCAAGAGCAATGACTGCAGGATCAGGTATGGATCCTGGTGGGTAGACCCGATCGTCACTCTTAAACTCAAATCCGGGCTTTATCCGGTCTCGATGAGCAGCCATTGCGTGAGGGAATCCAACGCCTCCTAAACCTGCTCCACCGATCCCTCCGGGTACTGGGCCTCCTGCCATCCCGGGGTGCCCACCAACGCCCGGACCACCTTCGAGGCCGCCTCCGTACAAGAAGCCCAGGATGGCCGCTGCTGTTGCAGCGTCAGCCGGCAGGTGGTGGGGGTGGCCCAAAGCATGATTCTGAAACTGAGGAAGGAAGAAAGATGGGTGGACGTGGGGGTGACCGTGGTGCACCTGAGCACGACTGGCAGCCCCGAGTGGAGACATAGCATGCGGACGAGCATATTCGCTCAGAGTTCTCAGCGCTGGTGTGTCAGGGCCTAAATAGGGACCTCCTAAACCTATTCCCAGGGCCCCCTGTGGGCCTCCAACTACTGCAGATGCCCCACCCATGGATGGTAAGAGGAGGGAGTGGGGGATCGTGTGGGAGAKACCGGGGTGGAGATGGTGTGCTGGAGCAAGGTGAGCATGTGGATGTGAGGGGTGATGCTGGGGATGAGCRGGAAGGTGGGTGACTGGGTTGCCGGAGGAAGAAGCAGAAGATGAAGGGTCAAGAATGATGGAGGATGAAGGAGGGAAGAAGAGTGAGGAGCCCTGGCGACCCCCTCCAGCAGCGCTGACATCCTTCTGCTGCTAAACAGAAAACAAGAGAAGACAGTAAATCATGTTTGCCTGACCTACATTACTCCTCTCCCATTAAGCAGATCAATTTAATCTACATCCAATCCATTAAATTTGACACTGTACATAATTATCACTGTGAAACGTGCACACCTGTAGGTGTCGATCCAGTTCCCTCTCGCGCTCCCGTTCTCTTTCTCTTTCTTTCTCTCTCAGGTCTCTGGCCCTCTGCTCGACTTCCCTGCGAGCCCTCTCAATCATCTCATTCCTCTTTTTCCACAGCTTGGAGCCGTCTAATGGGACGAAAAGGACATCACTGCGGGCACAAGAGTTTCCACTACCACGGTCTAGAATCTTGTGAAACCTTGAATCGACAGACAGAAACAGAAAAATGTTAGTGAGGCGCTAAACACAAAACACACTGACAATCTTAAAGGTATTCACAGCAATGTCATCAAGAACCGGCTTTAAAAAAATCTTAAAAATAAAATAGGAAATTAAAGTGCCTGTGACCTGCCTGTCCTTTAAATACAAAAAGTAAAAAAAAAAAATCTTTATATTTAAGATACTTGACAAAATACAAATTATTTTCTCATTTTGCCACAAATTTCTTTTGAACTTGGTTCAGCCAATGTGAAACAGGAAGCGACATCAAAGGGGAACTCTAAGAAAGAAAGTTCTCTGGTCTATTTTTTTTACTGAAACATTATTTGAACTCTGACTCTTCTTATCTCTCTGATAGTGACTCAAAATAATCTAAAGAAACAGATTCTTCTCTTCTGTCTGTGTTGTTGGCCGTTGTAGCAATGCTCTGTTTACATACAGACATTCCTTTTTGACATCACTTCCTGTTATTTCACATCTGAATATTTGAACAACTGCTCATCTCAGCAGAGTGATATTTTTTCAATATGTTATCAATGTTATCTTTCCAAAAATGTATTAATTTTATTACAAAAAATTGATATCATAGGCACTTTAAATCCACACAATTCTCCTGTGTCCTTTAACAAAATTTTGTAAGCAAAATTTGTGAATGGCTGTCATCAACCTTGTACATTTGCTTCACCATGAAAACAGCCAAAGCGACAGTAAATAGGTGAATTTTGAAACAGCAAACATATGAATCTAGAAGAATGTTTAAAAAGCCACAAGTRTTTGAATAATGTATTTATGATGCTATGCTGCTCTTCTTAATCTCCAATATTAATTATCAACAATTGTATTACGCATTCGTTCTCGTTTATTCATGTATAGCAGCAGATTTATCTTACATTTCTACCTAAATGTCTTTTTTTCAATTATATGCTTGTCGATTCCACCATATTTGTTTGCTTACATGGACTTCGACCACCCTTAATGTAGGCCAAGCCTAGGGTTACACGATACTGGCACAAGAATAAKCACARTTAATTKTGGTATTTAGTGGATAACAATTAATATAACTATTAATAGATGACAATTTGATTTGCCACATTGTGGCCTTTTTTAGTTTTCCTCATACTCTGGTTTATGTGAGTGTTTCATGTGATTAARCAAGTTCGTAGGGTTAGCATTAGCTGCTCTGTGCCTCCTGCCGCCATAGGGCTCACATGCCTCATAATGAGTGTGTCGCATAGAAAAATATGTCATCACATGGCACTAAATTCAAAGTGGCAAATTTTAATTGTTGACAGGTTTTCTGAGGATTGATTTGACAAGATATAATTCTTCCCAACGCCAGTCATGACTTTAACTTTGTGTGCATTTTCAGAATTGCACAATATATCTAGAAAACCACTAGAGTAAACTCTTTCAAACAGCCCGATTTGAAATAGTTTAATATTTTTCTTTGAGAGTTAGGTTGAAGATGATGAGAGGGCTTTACCGTGCTGATTGGCTGGCATGGATAGGAATATCCACGTGTTTTGGTTCAGGAGAAGGACTTCTCAAYACTGCTGGTGGGCTTTGGCTCTCTTCTCGTTCCTCCAGGGGTTCCTCCTTGATGACAGGCGTAGGAGGCAGGCCAGAATCTGGATGTCCCTCCCCGCCAGGATGGGAAGAGCTCGAGGCAGGCGTTGAGATGTTGCTGTTGTTGGTGGAGCTACTAAGAGGCGGAGGAACTTTGGAGACATTTTGAGGTGAGAGCGACTGTGAGTTGGTATTGCTGCTACTGGCGGCGCTGCTGCTGCTACTAGTGTTTGCCACAAAGCTGCTGTTGTTTCCATTGGGGTGATATGTTCCACTGAATTGAGGGTGGTTGTTCAAAGTGCCGTGGAACGAYGAAGGGCGGCATCCAGGTGAACAGCTGGATGGCACACCTGGCGCAGGAACCTGTATGCTGGGTGCTGACGAGGAGCCAGGGGGAAAGGATGAGAATGCTCCTATCGGATTGGTAGACGGGCTGGGTAAGGGAGACAGGGGTGTCGGGGGAGTCTGGGCTGAAGACTGATAGTGTGAGGGACGTGCAGAGGGTCCCATACCTGAGGGTGGTGGTTGGGCATGGGAAGATTGAGTTGGGGGTAGAGTCGGCGGAGGAGTTGGATGTGGGTATTGTCCATGRTGACTAGAAGAAGACGAAGGAGAGAGCGCAGGAGGTTGATTTGGGCCCCCACGGCTTTGGTACAGGGCAGACTCTCGCAGGTTTGCGTCCCTTTCCCTGTCTTTGGGACCAGACTGGTAGTGAGGATGTGGTGGGTGAGGGTGTTGTGTTCCTCCAGGTCCAGAATACTCTCGACACATGTTTGGATTTACTCCAGGGGAGCTTAGGTACTCCCGATTTGTGCCAGCAGAGGAAAGTCCCCCAGTAGGAAAGTCTTTTCCTCCAGTAGGAGGGTACTCTCTGTGAAAGTGGTCCGCTCCAGAGGAGGATGTTTGTGTCTGGTCCATGGGAGGAGGAGGAAAGTCCCGGTTTGATGAGTTTGGGGGATGGGAGTGAGGGTGTGAGGACAGGGACGGATGGGAAGGGTGACTGGGATTGTTTTGAGGAGATGAAGGCGGGTCACGGTTGAGGATAGGGGTGACTGGTAACCCACTGGTTGAACTTGGAGGGTTTCCTTGTGGCGTGGAGTTGTTGTTGGGGTTGCTGTTACTCACGACCTCCCTAGAYTGGCCTACAAACTCACCCCATCTGTTGCAATCTTTGTCCCTGGGATGYCCCCCCGTGGTTCCACTGGGGCCAAAGTCTCTACTCTGGTTTTGATTTGGCAGATTAAACTCCCTTCCTCCCTCACGTTCCCTTTCACGCTCCCTGTCCCTAAAAGCTGGACCAAAGTCTCTTCTTTCTGGACCTAAGTTAGGTCCRTCTCTCCCAGCACCTTGGTACTCTCGATTCTGCCCCACTGAGAGACCGCCAAACTCCCGACCTGGAATGCTGTTGGACGCCCCCATCGCGCCACAACCATTATTACTGTTCCCCCCACCACTACCATTGCTGCTGTTGCCAATGGGCGCAGAAAACTCCCGGCTGATCTCTCTCCCCCCACACTCCCCTCTCACTCCCCTCTCCCTCTCTCCTGCAGCTCCCCTCTCTCTGTCCCCTCCCCCTCCAGCATACCTGGGAAGGTACTCCCTGTGGGGGTGGGGGTGAGGATGGGGGAGGTAAGAGGGGTGGGAGGAGGAGTGGCGAGAGGATGGAGGGTTGTAAACAGAGGGGAGCTGCTGCTGCTGCACAGGAGGCTGGTGCTGTGGGTGGTGGTTACCAGAGTAACGGGAGTAGCCCCAGCTACCCTGGCAGCCGGTTGCCGTGCCACCCTGCCAACCGGTGGAGCTGTAGTGATGAGGATGGCCGGAGGGCTGGGTCTGGGGCTGGGACTGGGGTCCGGACTGGGGCAGCAAAGAGGGGGGCGTTGACTGAGTCTTGTCCAAGAGTTTGTCTGATTTTTCACTTTTGTCTTTTTCCATCTTCACTTCAACAGGCAAGCTTTGACCCCCATGCTCCAAGGGTTTCAGAGCCGGTGGAGGAGGGAGAGGAGGGGGCAGCGAGTGAGGGATGCTGGGGCTGTTATGTGAGAAATCTCCTCCAGAGATAGTCGTCTTGTTGATGCACTGTGTGCTGGCTTTGGAAGTCATTCTGCTCCCACTAAGGGTGCCCTCAACACCCGCCGACGTACCGTACTCAACTTTACACATTAGCTTAGAGTCCAGGGAGAAAAACGACTTCCTCCCACTGTTGCTGTCGTTTGATGAATCTCCAACTCCGCGTAGAGAAGGAGTCAGACTACAGGAGGAGCAGGGAGTGGAGGGCGGCTTTAAAGAYGGGCAGTCCTCAGCTGCCTCCACGTCTCGCTTTTCTCCATCTCCACAGGACTCTTCTCCTCTCGCCTCTCGTAGCGCTCTCCTGTCTTCTCCTGAAACCTTCCCCGCTCCTCCATCTTTGCTTTTCTCTCGTTCTCCTTGCTTTGGTGAGTCGGGGCCGTCAGAATCCGAGTCCAGGCTACCCAGGGGTGAAGCAGAAAGACTCGGAGATGAAGAACGATTGTCCTGGTCGATATCCCGCCCACTGCTCAGACTACTGCTRCTATTGGCCAGACTCCCTACAACTGAACTCCTGCTGCCCTGGGATTGGCCATCTTCGTTGTCACTCTCGCGGGATTGGCTGGGAACTGTGGTTGGAGCCGGGACAGTGGAAGGAGTAGAGTTTTCAGTCAAATGTGTTGATGTTGGAGGGTTTGGGGTAGAGCCTGAATCCTGCTAAGAAATTTAAAAAAGCTGGATGAGATGAAAAATGATAATATCGACTAACTGCACACTTATTTAATGGAAAAAAATAAAGTTTAAGCTGAGACCATCGTTTACGAGCAATCTCTCTGAATCATGGCCTTATAATCTGTCTTTATGTAACAAAATGTAACACAAACCTGAACTTTCTGCCTCTTTGGAGGAGAAACAAGTTCCTCCCCCTCGCTCTCTGATGAATCATGCCCTTGTGATCTGCGACTGAAGCGATTTACAGCCAATTCCTCACCAGCACTTCTTTGCTAAAACAATACAACACTTTTAATTATACTGTGATGATTTTGAATCTTTTAATAGAACAATATCTGTTTTTAGAACAAAGCCATAGCTGCATGCACACATACACAAATACACACAACACAACACAACCACACACACACACACACACAC
>NW_013952827.1:79103-95668 GCF_001266775.1 Austrofundulus limnaeus
TATGTTGATTAGCGCACAAAGAAAGGGGGTAAAAGATGGCAGGGGGGTGAGCACAAACGTGGCTACACACTCTCACACACACACACACACACACACACACACACACACACACACACACACACACAGCATCTAGTTCCAACACAGATCCCCAAAAATTTCAATGTGCGAGAGGTAAACAACATGGGACTCGAACTCTTCTCACACTGGAAGAGAATGTCTGCAGAACTCATGCTGATGACTCATACGCTGACAGCACACACACTGAACCCCACAACCTTTATTGTTCATGACTTTTAGATATTCATGCACCAACGAAACTAAGCCACAGAAAGCTAGAGGTAAAAACAAAAATACAAAAATGTCAAAAGAGAAGATCTCTAACCGTCTGTCTGTCGTTGCGTTCAGTGCGAGTGGGGCTGGCGTGCGGGCGTCTACCCCTTCTCTCCTCACTTGCACCCCTCCGTCGCCCACTGCGCATGGGCATCTGCAAAAGTCCAGCGAATGAAGAAAACGTGGCAGGTGGTGAAAAGTGTTGAAAGGGAAGAAAATGGAGAGCATAAAGAGGGGGGAATATGGGCACATGTTGACTGACATGACAACAGAGTTCATTTAAACTAAAGAAGAGTAATTCAGTTTCAAGCAAAACATAAGCATGCAAAAAATGAAAGAAGAAACATTATATATATATATATATATATATATATATAAGCTTAATATTCATTGATAGAATGAATATCACCTGCCTTCCATGCCAGTGTTTTAGACTACAATCATCTTATGTTGAGTTATTTCTATTTTAAACACACCTTGAAAACCGGGCTGATCCATGGCATAGGCAGTATAGGCAAGCACTAAGGGCACCTTCCATTTAAGGGGCACCATAAATGAGGGATGAAACTTTTTTATAACCTTTTAGCAGAGTACAGTTGATTTAGTCTGTAGAAAAATCACTGGTTACTCAGACTTATGAATGTAACTTGTTCAATTCAATTCAATTCAAAAATACTGTATTGATCTTGATCCCAGAGGGAAATTAGATGTTGTAACTCATTTAACTAAAGATGTGGGTTTCTCTGCTGCTTTGTTGCTACATGAGATGTTATGGTGCAGAGGATGTTTCGTGATAAAAGTATCACATGATGCAGTCAAGACTAAATACTGGTGCTCAGTGTGTAAATACAAATAAGGAATAACGAAAGTTTCAGTTATGATCTCAGATAATGTTTGGGTTAAAGTCTGGTTTTCATTGTTCTACTTTCATAAAAAACTGATTTTATGYTTTATGAAGACTAATTTAGTAAAATACTCTAAAAATGGTTGGAAAATACATAGTTTTGGGTAGATTTTTCACAAAATCTTTCCAGGGCATTATAACCCTGGAGCCCCCTAGAACTGCTTCAGTCCACAGCTGCTGGTTAACATGAACAGGTGTCCCTCATTGCTGTCAGCAGATGTTGGCAGGTATGAGGTGGACTTCTGTTTCAAAYTGATTATATTAACTGTTTTAATTGGACAACCTGGTTTCTCAAGATAAAAAAAATAATATCAACGACAAAACTATTTAATTTGGAATGYGAAAGGGTGTAAATTGTCTCTGAGATTTAGAAAATTGCACAAGGGATGCCGCCTGAAAACTTGCCTATGGCCCTCTTTGAAAATAACATTCTGCAAAATCTTATGTGATGCTGTAAGATCTCACATGATCTTTTAGAGTATGTGTTGTAAAATGACTGTGAGCTACAATCACACCAAGGTTTGCTAAATATCTGTAAAATTTCATTGAGATGTAGCCGTTTTTGTGTTGGCTAAGGTTAATTAGCTGTGGCAGTCATCTTGAATCAGGTTGACTACAAACGTTAATCAGTTGTAGGGCTACATCCACTGATTACTTTATGAAAATTTAATTCAGGGATTCATGAGAAACCTCTCTGCATTAGGCAGCAATAACAAMGTGAAGACAGAACAATGCAGGAACAGTAAGCAAAGTAACATTACATCAACTGTGAATTCAATTAAACACCAAATTTGTTTTCGAAGCCATTACTGACTYCGTCAACCAAATAAATCCTGAACTTCTTTGTGAAAATGGTTATTTAAAAGAATTGTCCGATTCTGATCTAATTATGATGTAGTCAGAAGAATTAGACAGGTAATGCAACCTCTAACAACGCTATAACAAGCAGACAAAAGCCTCAAGGCATACCGATTCTTTGTGCGTCCTTGTTTTCATTATTTCTTTCTTATGACATCCATTTTACGACAGGAGCCATCGCAGGAACTGAACTGGATCCCAGTTGTTTACCGAGAGAGCTACCAAAACCTGTGAAGAAGCACAAGAGAGAAAGGCATCACTCAGTCTGCACAAAAATCCTCCTGAGAACTGTTTCACAAAAAAAAAAAAAAAAAAAAAAAAAAAACACACAAACACATCATGAAAGAGTTCAGTGCTGATCCATGTCATTTGCGATCTGCGCCGAGAGCAGAGTTCAGGAATTTGTGACATTTTGAAAAAACATCTGAGTGTACGGCTGAAAAGCACAACAGCAGCATGCATTTAAATTCCCCGCATGCTCCACACTGTACAGGCACAACTGCTCTTCACCCTCACTCTCAACAGCCTCCTCTCTATCCTCTGCTTTCACCTCAGCAGCAACCGGAACATAATTAACCCACTCCTGTTGTCAGAATGCACCACTCGAACGAAGCTACAACACGCAAATTAAGGTAAGATTCACTTTTTGGGGGTGGAAAACACAGTCTGCAGAAGWCATATCGACTCCAGTAAACATCTTGAGGGAAAGAGCCACACTACCCCCTCCTTTCTGCTTCCACCTTCCCTACAACAACCCACAGCCACTTGTGGTTAACCCTCATGACCTGGTTATGGCCAGAAGAATCACATGTTTATTTATTCAGCAAGCCATTAGGGAAGTGAACAATGTCAAGCTTCTTCATCCATGTCGTTGTGTCTGGCAATGAACAGTAGGTAGGCCTACTCACAAGGCTTGTCCAGTCCACTCATCCATTCACTCGTTCGTTCATGTGTCGTTAAGTTGGAAAAAAAGTGTCTCATGTATATTGAATGAGGTTAAAAATAGTGCATATTGTAGGGTGGAAAGAATAGAGTATACTGTAGGGAAATATGCTTACATTAAAAGAAAAATGCAGCTCCAGCTCCACTACTGGTTATTAGTTCATTTGTTCAATGTGCTGTAAAAAGATTCAAGATTAACTTATAAATCCTTAAAAAACTACATAAAATGAAAGGATTTCTTAAAGGAATGCACATTTCTCACAACCTGCCATCCCAGAGTTTAATCTAACTCAGTTATGTAAACAAATGACTGAGTTGTAGTCATTTTAGTCAAACCGTAACAATTATTTCATGCAGCATCACGAGACGTTGCGCTCATGACCTCAGCTACTATCGTGTCAAATTTATTTGTAAAACTGACTGACTTTCCGACATTTTTTGTGAATGCTAATGTGTATTAGCTGTGGTGAACATCTTTAAATTGAGCTGACTCCAAACATTAATCTGAAAAGTGTAATTAAAATTCAGTTAGTGGTTTGTAAAATGTTTAGCTACCCAACAATCATGGTTAAGTTAAACATTTATTAAGCAAAAACATATTGCATTCAAAGTACGTGTCAGGAAAATGCACAGCTAATACCACAGTAAATTGTAGTTCAATATCTGCATCACTGACTGAGTTACAATAATTTTGCATAGCTAATGTTGATTGCCTGCAGCAGTTATCTTGAATTAAGTTGACAACAGTAGTTGGTCAGTTGCAGAAGGTCATCCAAGTATTTGAAAGTTGCAATGAAATCAATGGTTCATGAGATATTTTGCAAACAGATAAACAGGGTTGACTCCAACAGTTAATGGCAAAGTTTTAAGCAAAGATCTATTGCAATGAGAACCATTTGGAGTTTGTGAATGACTCAGCTACCACCACACCAAACTTTAAATCAATATCTGTAAAACTGACTGAATTAAAGCCATTTATGTWTTTTCTAAATTCACTTGGCTTTGGTGGCCAWCTTGAATTGGACTGACTCAAAAAGCTAAAGAGTTGTAAATGTAAATCCAACAAATATTTACTGAAAGTTTGATTAAACTCCAATCAGTGGCTTATGAGATATTTTGCTAACAGACAAAAATTGACTTCGTGCAGTTAATGGCAAAATTTTTGAAAAGATCTTACACTATCTGTCAGCCCTTAGATAATGCAATGGGGATGACTCTCAACTACTACCACACCAAATTTAAGCTCAACATCTGAAAAATTAACCGAATTGTAGCCATTTRTGTGTTTTCTAAGATCAGTTGGCTGTGGCGACCAACTTAAATKGGACTGGCTACAAATATCAATCAGTTGTAGAAGCAAATCCAGGGATTATTTCCTGAAAGTTTCATKAAAATCCGCCCAAGGGTTCGCGAGATATTTTGATAACAGACACGCGCTGACGCAGACGCCAGCAAAAACACTATCGTCCGCCTTCAGTTTGAGAAGGCGGGCGATAAAAAAAAGTAGCATGTGTGCAGCTCTGACTCCCTGGAGCAGACACGTTCAGTGCGGGGCTACCACACAATGCAATGCATCAGTTACAGGTGGCAGGTAGCGGGCCCGCCCGCCTGCCTGCGGCCCGCTGGGCAGTCAAACAGCASCAGCAGCTGCTCTTCTCCTCGCGCACATGCATCACGAAACAACCTCTCCGCATGTGATGCAAAGCAGCAGCAGCAGCATGCAGAGCCTCTGCTTACATCACCAGCGAACAGGACGCCGCAACCACTCCGTCCTGCTTCTTCTTCTTCTCCTTTTCTTCCTGGGGAAAAAAAAAAAAAAAAAGCTCCGGGTGCACGCGCAGGCAGGCGGGGCGACCGGCGGACAGACGGCGGAGCTCAGGTCGTGCGCGAGGCTGGATGCCTGTGCACGCAGAGCCCCGGGTTTTTGAGTGATGCACGTTTAAAAAAAGAGAAGGGGAAAAAAAAGGTGATGATTCAGAATGGCGAATTCCCTCCCCTCTCTCCCCCCCTTCTTCTCCCCGTCTCCCCCCGGCTGAACGTAATGGATGCGCTTCGTGCAGAGACCCTCCTAACATGAACCTTACAGGATATAATTCAGCCTTAACAAYAACGCAGAATATGTTGATTAGCGCACAAAGAAAGGGGGTAAAAGATGGCAGGGGGGTGAGCACAAACGTGGCTACACACTCTCACACACACACACACACACACAGAGAGAGAAGAGTCCATTTTCCTCCTTACCTATAAAAACATCCAACGATGCGTTCTTCCACTCTCACTCCTTCCCTTTCTCCTCCCGTTTCTCCTCTTCTCGTTTTATGTTGCACRCTGACACGCGCGCCTCGGAGCCGCGGCGTCTGTCAACAACACGGGCTCGCGCTGGCTCATATTGCAGCCGATCATAACAATAACGCAGATTTTTTTTCTATTCCTTCCTTTGCTGAGGGGGAAAAAACCAGGGGTGCCAAGTGAAGGCTACAAATTGATGCCTCCACCCCACCTCCCCCCGTCTTCTTCTTCTTCTGAGACGACTTGCACTTTTTCTCCTTTTTTTTTTAAACCTCCCCTCTTCTTCAGGCTTACAGTCAAAATATTTGAGCCTGAGAGGGATGCACGTCGGGTGAGGGAAAGGGAGAGTGGTGAGGGCGTGATTTGCATAAGGAGAGAGAGGGAGGGGGAGACAAGAGGAGGAGGTGGGGGGAGTTGTGTTGCAGGGAGAAAGAGAGGCGCAGAGTGAGGGCCAAAACTCTGAAAAGGGAGGGTCTCTGTGCTCCCTTCAGAGTCACCTTTACTGTAAGGAGAGCCTCTCTGCTCGGGCTGAACCCGCAGTCAAACCCCACAGATGTGAGGGGAAACACACGGAATAGATATTTGTGCTGAACTCATCGAAAATACAAAAGAAACCAGATTTACAGCAAGTAAAGGATCATTTTCATGTCGTTATTTGAAACCGAACAAATATAAAAACACGACTAAAACATTTCCCCCCCCTTCCCGTGTTCGGCAGCTCCGACTCGGCTGCGGTGTGTCCAGTCGAGCGGCTCTGCAGACCACCTCCTCCTCCCCCTGCTCCTCCCCTCTCCCCCTTCACACAGCCCCCTGTCCCGGCTCCTATTGTGTGGTAACTGTGGCAACCCCGTCCGGAGATTGGGCACAGTGCGCACGCGCGCCGCTCCGTCCAGCCTCCTCTTCACGGYTGCTGCACGAGCTCAGCAGAGGCGGCAGTTCTCTCGTGCGCCCTCTCCTGGCGAGTCCGCGTAAAGACAAGAAATTTAAGAAAATAAAAAAAAAAGGCCTTGAGTAGTTTTTGGTTCATTTTGTTATTGGAATGATAAAAATAAAGTTTTAACTAAAATTACGTTTTAGAAGAAATTAAGGAATTAAAACAATAAAAGTCTGTAAAAATGGTGGTTTGAGATAAAACATGAAACTGATTAGAACTAAACTAACTTAAAACTAAAAAGTAGTCTGTGATGTTCAGATACAACACTGATTTACTGTATATCTGTATTGAATTAGCCTTTTAGTGTTTTTTTTCTTTTACATTTTTATGTAAGGGTTTGGAAACCAAGCAAAAAAACTGTAACAGGTCAGAAACAAAAAAGTTTACTTTTATTTAAAACACAAATAAAAAACTCAAAAGATTAATTTATTTTAAATTTTGACCTGCAGTGAAGTTACATGCGCTGTATGCAATTGTTTTTATAATGAACACAAAGAGAGTTTTATTTAGTGTGAGACATATACAGTATTGGTTTATTTATTCAGTTAAATGGACAAAGTAACAACTGTGGAACAGGAACGAGACGAAACAACAGAACACAAAAAACACAATAAGACGTATCAGGGAACACACAAAGAGATATTAGATCAATATATTCCAGCTATAGAGTATTTTATGTATGTTTAATTTACTTCATGACTCATTGATTTGTGTCTTTTTGGCATCCTTAAGAGCAGTTATAACCATCTATATTTAACAGCATTTGACTTCCTTGTTTACAGTGCTCAAAGGACACTGGGGTTGCGGAAGTTGTGTCCTGCAAAGTGGGCTTGGTCTCCTAACTCTTCTTCAATCCTGAGAGGAAGACAAGGTGAGGAGGGAAACAAAACATGTAAAATAAGACAAAAATATATTTTTCAAGTGTCTTATTTAAGTATTCTTTTGTTTATAAATATTTAGTCTATGCAGTAAAAACACACCTCATGAGCTGATTGTATTTTGCCAGACGCTCAGATCGACATGGAGCTCCAGTTTTGATCTGAAGAGGCATAAAATATTAAATAATTATATATTTGCACTTGAGACAAGATTAAAAATGACTGCAATGTTTTGTCCTTTGAGGATAAACATAAAACATGTTAAAATGATTTTTATTTGGATTTGACTAATATAAAACCATAAGAAAATAGCCTTTTACGTCCTTAAAAACTGCATTAAATGAGCCGCCTCGATGCTGTGTGTTACCTGTCCAGTGCAAAGACCAACCACCAGGTCAGCTATGAAAGTATCCTCTGTTTCACCTGAGCGATGGCTGACCATCACCCCCCAGCCATTCTCCTGGGCCAGTTTACACCTGAGAACAGCAAACAGGAACTCCTCCATATGTCAAGGGCACATGTTTTAGTTTATGTAACAACAACAACAACAACAACATACGCTTTGATGGCCTCCGTCACAGATCCGATTTGGTTGACTTTGAGTAGCAAACAGTTGCAGGCCTTCTCCTCCACAGCTCGTTGTATCCTGCGTGGGTTTGTCACAGTAAGATCATCTCCAACCACCTGAGATACGGCAAAGTTTCAGAACAGCCCAGAAAAAACGGCCACACTGGTAAATATCACTCTGATTTTAACTTAATCAGACAAATTTGCACATGGTCACTGCATGACTTAAATAAAAACAAAGAGGAAGAAAAAAATCAATATGATAACAATATTGGCAACAAAAAAACTGCAAATTTGTTGAAAATATCATCAAAACCTACAGAGACTTTTGACTGAAATGTTTGTTTTAGTTTGCATTCAGAAATTGGACAACAATTTTCTTCCCTTGGGAAGTTAATTGGAATGAAAACTGTCTCTTGACACTGCTGATTACGTAATTAAAAGTAGCAAACACAAACCTACGGATAATTTTTTGCTACTTTTAGCTTCTTTGCCTTTCTGCAACTTAAAATTTTAAGCTACTCTTGATCATTTAGCTTTTAGCTGAATGTTGCTCATTGTATCTATAGCACTTTTGCTACTTTAATCTAGCCCATAGCTGACTCATTGGTGCTTTTAGTCAAACTTTTAGCTTCTAGCTGTCATTGTGCAGGTTTAAGCTTTTAGTAAGTCATTTTTACTTTTAGCCTTCAGCTAGATTTTTGCTACTTTTAGCTAGTCTTTTGCTACTATTGTCTGTTATCTATCATTTTGCAACTTCTTTCAGGTGGTATTTTTTCATTTAGGCTTTATCTAGCCTTTTGTTACTTTTAACTAGCTTATTTCTACTTTTAGCTTTTAGCTAACACTTCACTGCTTTTAGCCAATGCCTTGGTTTTTTTTTTTATTTTAAGTTGCCATTTTGCAACGTTTAGTAAGCATTATGCTACTTTTAACTGCTTTATTACAAGTTTAGATTTGCCTTTTGATACATTTAGCTTTCAGCTAAGATTTTGATTCTTTTGGCTTTGCTTTGTTTAGCTTTAGTTTTAGCCTCATCAGTAAAGTTAGTGATTCAGCACTCTGCAGCATTCACACTGCAATTTTATTATTTGATCTAAGGACTTTTAAAATAATTTATCAATCAAAGACTTTTGCTGAAGCTCAGTAATCCATTCAAATATTTTTTTATAAAAATCTCTAATTAAAAATCTTGCCTGCCTCCATGAGATGATAAGTGACTCTAAGGATAACCTGTTTAATTCAGTTCTAGTAAAACAACATTTTGTCCCGCCTCACCTGGATGCCCACTGAGGCTGTGAACTGAGACCAAGCAGGCCAGTCGTCCTGGTCAAACGGATCTTCAATAGACACGACTTAAAGACAGAGAATGGAGTCATTTAACACGACTGAGTCAAATACAACCTGCTACTAAACAAGCCTCACTGACATTTACAGCAAAGTCTCCTCAGACATTATAGACAGATGCACACTTGACAAGCAGTCTGTGTTTGTGACCAGATAACAAGCCTCTCTGCTTGTCGCACATCAGCAGAACATCAGACGTATGTGTCAAAGAGGAGAGAGCAGGCTCTCTCCAGAGACCTGTTCCTCTTTCAGCTCCTTCTAAAAGGTCGAGACGAAAGCGTGTCGCTGCTAAAAAAAAGAGACTGGTGTGTCTGTTTGGTGTGACGCAGCAACACTGCATAAAAAGCTGCAGTGACCAGTAAACTCTACCCCCCACACACACACAAACACACAAACACACACCTGGATAGTTCTTAATGAAGCCCTGGTAGATGCTGGCCAGCTCCTCTGCGCTGATGTTGCGGGCAGCGTTGGGAGGAGACTTGAAGTCCAGGTCGTATTTATCCTCACTGAAGAACTCGGAGGCAGCGACGTCCATCCCAATCACCACTTTATCTGTGAAGCCCGCTTTCTCGATGGCTGTCTTTATCAGCTCCAAGGCTGACAGAAAAGAAGAAAATGATGTAGGACTAGGCTATGTGAAGAAACAGGGGAGAGGGACATTTTGTTCTTTTTTTGGTTTTTCGATGGTTTGCACTGCCTCACCTTCACTGTTCTCTTGTATGTTAGGAGCAAACCCTCCTTCATCTCCCACATTTGTAGCATCCTGACCATATTTCTCCTTAATGACGCTTCGAAGTGTCTGGTAGAGCTCTGCCCCGACACGCAGAGCATCACGGAAAGACTCTGCGCCGACAGGGAGGACCATGAATTCCTGCATAGCCAGTCTGTTCCCAGCATGAGAGCCCCCATTGATTACGTTAAAGGCCTAAAAAAATGGAAGCAAATAAGAGGAAAAGGTGTTTATGTTTAAATGTTTCTGTTTGGAAACTGAGGCGGCATGGTGGTGCAGTGGTAACAGCTGTGGCCTCTCAGGAACAACACCAGAACTCTCTGGGTTCTTTGGTTTTCTCCCACAGACCAAAATCATGCATGTTAGGTTAATTGGTAATCATGCCCATGTGAATGATGAATTCTGAGGCTTAATTCTTACTTTAATCACAAAATTCTTAAATTCTGATCAAAGAGGCAGAACTTTTTTAATGGCCCTGATCATTATCCGTAGACTTAAAGGGGACCTATTATGCAAAATTCACTTTTTAAAGGTATTTTTACTCAACTTTGGGTACGTACTTCTTTAAAAAAGTCCTGGGACCAAAAAAATGCACCCAGGGGGATATTTACTGTAAGCAAATGTATTTTTATTGTATATTAACAACAAGTTTTATACTTCCGTCATTTTGTGATGTCACAAGCCGTACGACAACCCACTGGAACCTGCGTTCAGCCCCTTACCTAACAACCCCCGGGTGAAGCTCCTCCTCCTCAGTATAAAAAAAACCATCACGATTGTTGTGCAATGCGCAGCTCATTTCACAACAGGCCTCCAATAGGGCAATGGGTAGAGTGTTGGATCAGAGAGTGGGAGACCAGGGTTTGAGACCAGCACAGACACAATTTCATTATTTATTGTCATTCGTTATGAACATGTTTTCTCATGTACCTCTATTGTTTAGCTTAGTAAAGCCTTGTTAAAGCCTATTTGTTCGTGTTTCTGAGGTATTTTGACCGCTGCTGCTCCCTGCTCTGGTAACAGCATGCAGAGTGAGCGCAGAACAGAGGAGAGAAAAAAAGAAGAAGCTGAGACCACGACTCTGCCTCTGGATCTCATGGTTGTACAACGGAGCTTCTGCTATTACTAGCCATGCTAATGTAAACGCTGGCTTTGGAGGGCGGAGTTAATGTCAACAGATTTTTGGAGGGCGTTACCAACAGAGCTCATTAACATAAACAGCTTGTTCTGAACGGAAGTCAGAGCAGGCAGAACTAGAAAATGGGAAATTTTATTATCTGAGAATTATTTTGTGCATTAAATTGAATGAACATGGTCTGGAAAGCCCACGGACATACCATAAAAATTTCTAGGACCCATAATTGGTCTCCTTTAAAGCCAGAATTCTGAGGGGGAAATAGTCAGAATTCTGTGTTTGGGGCCATAGACTGAAAAGAAAAAAGAAAAAAAATCCTGAGTTCTGATTTCAATCTCAGAGATCCGAGGAAAAAAAATCAGAACACAGGAAATTTTTTTAGTTATTTTTTGCTCTGTGGCCCTAATCTTCCATAGTAAGATGCATTTGTCTCTAAATAAAACTGAAAGTAAAACCTTACTGGAACTGGAAGAACCAGTTCTCCGTTTCCTGCCAGGTCAGCGATGTGACGGTACAAGGGGACGCCTTTCTCCTCCGCTCCAGCTTTGCATACAGCCAGCGACACTCCGAGAATAGAATTGGCCCCAAACTTAGCTGGGAGGAAACAACAGAGGCAGCATCTTATAACACATGGATGCAGCTGGAGCAGGAGCACGTCAGCACCAATCTGTATCTGAACGCAACACGCAGGCTCACATTTGTTGTCGGTGCCGTCCATTTCAATCATCATGTTGTCCAGTTTCTCCTGCTCCAGAACACTGATTCCCTGCAGGAGAAGCAAAATGTCTCATCTGTCACTGGTGTCTGTTTGTTAACAACATTTGTCACGAAACACTGGATCAAAGAAACTTGTATAAAACAGTCCATGTATTAAAAGCAACTACTAACATTTAGAGCCAAATTGATTCAAGATGGCTGCCACATCCAGCTGACCTTCAAAAACACAAAACTGCCTCAAAACTCAGTCAAATTTAGATTAATCAAAATAGAGTTTGGTCTGATAGTAGGTAAGCGTAATCCCTAAAACATATTGTGAGGGCTAACAGATTATGTAAGCTCTTTCTTTAAAATTTTGACTTTTGTCAAAATAACCACTAAATGGATTTTAATTAAATTTACAGTAGATAATATCTGGGTGTACCTCTACAACTGGTTAACCTTTGGAGCCAACCAAATTCAAAATGTCCGCCACAGCCAACTCACTTTAGAACACACAGAAATGGCTATAAATCAATCAGTTTCATAGATATTTTCCCTAAAATTTACTGAAGTCGCAGCTGAGAGTCATTAACAACACAGTAATCCACATTGCACAATGTCTTTGATTAAAACCCTCAGCATTAACTGTTGGAGTCAACACTGTTAGCAAAATATCAGGGTTGTAAAGTAACTAAGTACAAATACTTTGTTACTGTACTTAAGTAGAATTGTACTTTCCCTACATTAAAAAATGTAAGAAGTAGAAAGTCATTACTCCTATTTCATACCGGCTCATAAATTTATCCTGATAAACAGTTCCTTTGAATTTAATTGTGGTCAGAAGTATAAATATATACCATTCTGACACATATTGTACACAATCCATCACAGCTGCATGCCTTTAAAAAATGTATTTGGAAAAACTAGCCTCTCATTTTTACTCAGTACTTTTACTTTTAATACTCAAGTGCATTTTATGCAAGAATTTTACTTTTGATACTTAAGTACAAAATAAATCAGATACTTTAAGGCTTTTACTCAAGTAATATTCTTAGAGAAGACTGTAACGAAATAATATTTTTACTTTTAAGCCAGTAATTCATGACATACTTTAATGACCTAGGTTGTTTTCATGACATGCTGTTTATCAATGTTTATAACCAGAACAAGATCTGCTAACAACAATCATTCTTAGATATCACTTGTGTTTACCTTTGTGTTTCCCCTTGACCTAGCATTTCCTTAGGATGAAATCTTGCTTTATTAATATGACATAATACTGTTTGTTAAACAGTATATATGAGGCCTCAACTGCCTCAAGGGAAGCAGAAGCAGAGCAGGGGGACAGTCAGATGGCTCTAGGTTCTCTGTGTTCCTGTTGTTGTAATAAAACTCAGCAGATCATTCCATGGAGTACCTTCATTCTTGGACCACGTATTTCTGTTTTTGTTAAATAAATATTTCCATAACAAGGAGACTTTAACTTTTTACCAAAGTAATTTTATGATAAGATACTTGCACTTTTATTCAAGTATCACTTTGTGGTACTTTATACAACACTGCAAAATATCTCATGTACCACTGAACGGTCATTAACGAAACATTCAGAAAGTAATCTTAGGATGTATGTCTACACCTGATTCACCTTTGGAGTCAATCCATTTCTAGATAGCTCCAGCAACTAATCGACATTAGCCAACACACAAATGACTGTAACTCAGTTTTACAGGGATGCAGCTAAAACTTAATGTGGTGGTAGCTGAGAGTCATTCAGAAAATATATTCTGAGTGTGCCGTTTAGCAACATCACACAAGGTTGCACATGGCAGTTTGACTAACACGACTATAACTCTGCCATCTCCTCACATGAGATGACCCAAAGTCTAAATTTCAGAAACTCACAGATTCGATGAGAGCAGGGCCGAGAGTGTCATTGATGTGAGCGACAGCCTTGGTCACACCTTAAAGAAAAAAAATCAAACAATGGGCTGTGGGGAGTTGGTGCACATTTTGTTGGACAATAATAATAAAACAGAGGTTTGTCTCATCAACCTTTGCCCTTGTAGCGAGTCTTGTCCCCATCTCGGAGCTCCAGAGCCTCATAGATGCCCGTTGAAGCACCACTGGGCACTGCCGCCCTGAACAGACCTAAATTATAACAAACGTGTGTAAATGACAAAGAGAAAGGTGAACAATAAAGAGGAAGTTATTTTTTTATATATAGTGACCTTTGGATGTATGCAGATCTACTTCCACAGTGGGGTTTCCCCTGGAGTCCAGGATCTCCCTGGCAACAATATTCACTATGGACATCCTGTAGAAGACACAAAATATATAAATAAAATTAAAAGAAATCAGCCTGGTTTTTACTGTTTTTACAGCAAACAATGAGTCCTTTTTTGAACAGAAAAACCTTCCATCCTACTTCAGCTCTAAAAACAGATGGACATGAAAATGAAAGACGTAAAATAACCCTTAATCAAATAAAATGATAATACTGCATCTCACTGCACCCTAAACACACACTGTCATTACAGTGACGCAGCCTTTTGGATCCTCTGGGATGAAGCTCTCTCTCTAACAGTCACACAAACCGAGAGCTGGAAACATAAATCAAAGAATACATTCCTATTTAAAAAAGAAAAAAAATCTCCTGCCAACCTCTTTCAGCCCTGAAGCCAGTTTAATTTCTGTGCTGTCTCAGGCAGTGACTGAGAACGTGGAGCATAACGGAGGAGATGAGACAGAAGACAATGAGGCAAAGGAGGCGAGAAGGATGAGGATGAGGAGGCTCACAGGGATGGAAGAAGAAATAGATCAATCTTTTTTTTTTTCCTTTTGCATTACCTGCCGTGCGTTTGATCCTGGTGGCGTGAGAGCAAATGAGAGGGAGCAAAAGAGAAGAGGAGGAGGAGGAAAGGGTATGATGACACAATGGTGGGGAGGGGGAGTGAGTCACTGGAAGATGGAGGGAGCAGGAGAGAAAAGAAAGATGGAATGGCACGGCTGAAGATGCACAGATTCCTGATGTCAGTGAGGWTGCAGGAGATCGTTCAAATCTCCACAAACAGCTTGAAAAAAGACTTCATCACTTCAGTGCAAGTTCCTCACAGGAACTGTGTCTGTATTTCTGCTAAAAACTAAAATCTAATTTAGAGAAACATCACAACATTATAAGCTAAATCTCTGCAAAGACAGCTCAAAGTGGACTGTCTTGTTGGGGAACAGATCTATGGAGACAGGTGGAAGGAAGGTGGCGTTTCAAACGAGCGAAGGATGTAATTAAAGACACAGAGGCACAGCAGGAGGTCTGAACTGAGTGGTTTGTCTAAAAATGGGAACAGTCCCTATTGGCTGTTCTGTTCACCTACGCAGCTCGGATGTCAAATGCTGAATTACAACAGGGGTCTGCAAACTGTGGCTCCAGGGCCACGTGTGGCTCTTTGGTCTCTCTGCAGTGGCTCTCTGCAGTTTGGATCAAAAATGACTATGTCAGCTTATTTATGTAGCACATAAGAATACAAGCAAAAAGGTAAAACAGTAAAAACAAGGGAACACAATTAAATATCAAAAGGACAAGTAAAAACAAAATAAAATGCAGAAACTCACACCAGAACCCACCCAGTTTCTGTGGTACATTTATAAAGAGGGGAACACCAAAAGACTTATCACCTCCATGTTTTAGTTTGGACCTTGGATCATCTAAAATAACTGGTTGGAACACTTTCTCTCTTACTTTGAAAATTCAAAAGCAAGCAGAGGTCCCTGGGTAAAAAAGAAGTATGCGCAAATTCATGGTATGCTTGTTGTACATTTATATTTCTAACATGCTTACTGCAAGTGTATTAAAAATATTCTGTTGTGCTTTAACATACTCTTTAAAATTATACTTAAAATAAATTTGTAATAAATACATGCTTAAATAAACTTTTAATGAGTATGCTCAAATATTAGCATATTTTAAACACCATTATAGACTATTAATTTAAAATGTATTTATTAAGCTCTTTATAAACACTATTTTGCGCTAACTTTGTGGGAGTACATTGTTAAACTAATACACTTTAAGTCAATTAAAAATAGATTTATCCCAAGTATGCTGCATGCTGTACTGCAATATATTTTAAATATGTATTTAATTGTAGTACGCTTCAAACTAAGAGAAGTATGATTTCTTTTTTGTTTTGTTTTGTTTTTCATTTCACCAGGTACCACAAAATTAGACACCTCTTACATAAGAACACTAATGACAGGAAAATTATGTTTCCAAATGTTTTTGTTAGTTTTTAATGCAGTATCATTTCATACATATTTCCCAGTAATTATTTACATTTAACCAATAGTACTGCATCTGTGACATGTACACTTTAAACCCCAATGTTGAAATTAAGTAAATATAATCAATAGTCAAAAGTATAATTTTTTAAGAAAGTTCTACTAACTCTAATGTGTTGAATTAGTGTAACACCATATTCTTGGTATTTTTGAGTAGGCCTATAATTAACTATGGTATTTGATTGATATGAACTATTTGCTGGTGAATAAGCAGTGATAAATGAAAACTAATTAATTTGCCTTATTTTTAATGTTTCAACAAAATAGCAAACAAAAACAAACTAGCAACAATGACACTGTGGACAAATGGTCTAAAACCTCCTCTAAAGGCCTGACAGATATTAAGACATAAAGGCAGAATGTATGTATTTATTATTTTATTAGTGTAGTTTATGTATGTTTGATGTTGCCTGGAAGCATCCAGTTCCTGTGTTGCTTAGTCTGTAATTTACACTCCTAGTCAAAGGGGGCGCTGATGAGTCGTAGTGGTTGCTTAATGCAGTTTTGAATAAAATCACAAAGAAGAAGAACGGAACAGAGCGGGAGGTCGTAGCAAGGAAGAGCTCATTTAGCTCACCACACACACAGTAAGTATTTTTTTTTATTGATTTTTA
>NW_013952827.1:98237-99992 GCF_001266775.1 Austrofundulus limnaeus
CTCTCCGACTCCGGACCCTCCACTCACCGCCGCGGGCTTGACTGCCACGTTGCGCGTCCTCCTCTCACTCCGATGTCAGGAGTGTCTATTGTTACTTGCCAATCTGAAGTTCTCTGGAAGCAGAACAAACAGATTATGTGATCCAGCAAAGATCAGATGATTGGAGCAGCCAGTAGTCCTCACCTGTGAGTTCTGGTCGAGTTCAGCAACAAAACAAACATCTATCACAGAGGTCTAAGCTCTCCATGCCCAGACAGAAACAGTTTAGATAAGGTCTGGTGATTAAAAATCAATAAAAGAATACTTACTGTGTGTGTGTGGTGAGCTAAATAAGCTGAGCTCCATGGAAACAAATAATAGTCTTATTTATTTTGTACTCGTAAATCAGACTTTGTACTTGTAGATTAAGATGTTTTGTTGCTGAACTCGACCAGAACTCACCTGTTCTGAGGACTACTGGTTGAGTCGGTCCAAATTTTTCTTAGCAGATATTTAGACACAGCTTTGCCCTTTTTATTCAGGGAAACCAGTAAGTTTGGTAGCAGATTGTTTAGGTTTAACAAAGAGGCAGTCAGACGTCACTGGTAAGTGAACATAGCTCCTTCAGTTTTACTAAGAGGAGGAAAAATGGACAAAAATGGTGGTTTTGTGAAATTAATATGCATCAGTCAGTTATTCTTTCAGACATCACAGATATATTTAGGCTTTTTGTTTACCATTTGTTTATAATTTTTGGCTCAAAGTGCCATGAATTTCCGCATTATGCAGTGAGTGTGACTTTAACTGTAAACATTAGACTCATATTAGGCTGTTGTCTGTCTAATAGGAAATTAAAGTTTGTCTGAGTCCAGCTTACTGATGTTGCTGTATTGTCCCTTTGGTTCTTTAAATATAGGTGTATGCAGAGTTTCAACAAATTACAAACCAAAACCTGCCCTGCACATGTTGAGGTTGACCACCATCTGTATCGCCTGATGACCTTATTCAGACAGAAGACATCCAAAACTAGGAACATGGATGCTTTGGACGACGGACAGGACAGGTGAAAAGATCATTAAACATTTTAATAGATTAAACTTTGTTGCACTGAGGCATTTGGAAAGAATGAAGTGGATCAGTATCAGTTATTCCTTCTGCTCTATCTTTTTAACATCAATAATGTGACTAATAGCAGATGAATGTGGGCGAAATGTCCTTTCCATTATGAGAGACGTGTCCATTTATCCACTAGCCACAACAGAGTAACTTTGTAGCTGATTTAAATGAGAACTGTATATTAAACAAGTGGCGTTCCTTGTTGGTAAAAACATGAACTTTAACCTGAACCTGAAAACTGTTCAGACTGCAGGTCAAAGTGAGTCAATTATATTTTAACATGTGTGACTCTGATTTGGTTTGTGTATAACAGTTCAAGTCCATGGAAGTAACATTAGGCCTCATGCAAGAATCGTTCGTACGAACAGATTTGTTCTTAAGTTATGTGTGCGAGTGATTTAGGAGAATTTGTGGCATTCATCAATGTTCTCGTATTGTAAGATTTTTTTCAGATATGAACAAAATTCACGAGTGGTCCAAACCTGTCGTATATTTTACGAGCCGTCAGTCTGCTGTTATCCAGACAGATTTTCTTCACAATAACTTTATTTTTCATTTGAAAATATTTAGAGTTGAAAATAAATCACACTCCGTAATTATGTTGACAAGAGGCTTTTCTGTTTGAATTGGAACTATAATTTTAAATGTAATAATGTAGAC
>NW_013952827.1:101324-102205 GCF_001266775.1 Austrofundulus limnaeus
CCACTTGCGACCGCGTGGGGTTGGGGGTGGGGATGGTGTGTGACTGGCACATCGCTCTTCTTCTGAATAAATGGAAATTGTTTTACACACTTGTTTACGTTTGAATTAAAAAATATTTGACCAAAGGAAAAGTGGAGCAGGACTAGAGGGAGATGAATATGATTTAGATTTTTATTTCTGTGACTGTAAACGACCCACAGGAGACACAACATTAACAGCAGTCGTCATTTCATTCCTTGACCTTAGCAGCTCAATTAATTTGGCAGCACAACGGGTCAGTGGTTAGCACTGACGTCCCACAGCAAGAAGGTCCTGGGTTCAATCCCCAGTTTGGACCTGGGGTCTTTCTGTGTGGAGTTTACATGTTCTCCTCGTGCTTGCGTGGGTTTTCTCCAGGTACTCCGGTTTCCCCCAGCCCACCAAAACCATGTACAATAGGTTGTCTTCAGGCCCAGGCCKCCCTTGAAAAAGAGATCAGAGATCTCAGTGGGACTTGCCTGGTAAAATAACGGTAAATAAATAAAATTCCACAGCTGACCTGCTAAAAATGACAGATTCTTTTTTTTTTTTCTGGATCTCTGACAGCAGGATTTCAGTCTCTGAAATCGTAAAGTTCTTCTTTTTACTTTTCGCTGTCATTTTCATGAATGGACATTTCTTGGTATGTGGGGCAGGATACATAGCCTTATATGGTGTTTTTAGGGTGGTAATTATACTAATCTCCTCTCATGCACGAGCACCTGGATACGAACAAGTGACATTCATCAGTTTACGCTCTTCATTTACACACTTCCTGAAGTTAGAAGAGTTTGTTGAATCTTACTGACATGTTTGTACGAACAAAAGTAAGAGAAATTTAGGATAAGAATACATAAATGTTC
>NW_013952827.1:103599-106790 GCF_001266775.1 Austrofundulus limnaeus
CCCCACCCCCCACCCCCAGTGCCCTCTGACAAACCCCCAGTTTGGGGACCACTGATCAGACAACTCAAAAAGGGTTCAAGTGGATTGAAATGATAGTATAAAAAGGTAAAAAAAAATCAGTGTTTGGTAGATTATTTCTCAGTTGTAACAATGCGTCTTGGCAATAAATCTTATTTTTTATAATCAAGAGACATTTCTGTCAACAAATCCATTTTTCCCAGAACCACAAAATACACTTGAAGTTTGAAAAAACAAGTGGTATACTATATTCATTATAAATAAAAACAAGTTTGTTACATTATAAAATTTAAAATTTATATATAGTGGACATTAGAAAAACAAAGAATTTGATCCAAATCAAATTTTTCCCAGCTAAAACTTATTAAAGGGTTTAAGTAAATATATCTCTGCTTTTATAAAGACAAATTCAAACAGTCACATTTAAACATCCAACAAACTGGCCAAGATTTTGTTAAACTTTGATCATTTTTAGKTTGGAAGTTTACATCTAATTTGAAAATGGGATGGGGTTATTTTCCACAAACATATAAAGAGCTCAGACTTGCACAGGTCAATGTTTAAATGTTATAAAAATAGAGAAAACAAGACTGAGAGACTCAAGAACTAGTTCCTTTCCTTTGTTCTAACCAGTGGCGGATCTAGGATTTTTCTGAGTAAGGGGCCATCAAGGGGCCATAATAAGAGGGGCCAAGTCTTTGTTCAACATCCTTTCACACAAATCCCCAGTTTAAGGTGTAAACATTTAACCAGTCACACGTTCAAAAACTTGTAATGTACGTTTTTAAAAAAGGGTACCACTTTACAATAAGGCTCCCCTTGTAGATGACTTTTAAAGAGTTTAGATTATTAATTCATCAGTGAGCACTTTATAAATTAAGTGTTTATTATACATTAAGGTAAAAAAAGAGAATAAACAGTACGGTTTCTTTCCAAATATCTGAGCCAAATCTGTTTGTGTATTAAACATTTCAGACTAGTTTACTACCTTGTAAGCACAATTAGGAAACACATATTTTAACATATAATATTGTACTGTATTACTGCATTATAAATAGCCCCAAATATTATAGGGATCCTTAGTGTAAAATGTAAAACTGTACACTATTTTGGATGGGGTGGGATTATTTGGTTAACATGCGTTTTTACCTTTTAGATAAATCATTGTTGACAGTAGTTACATTTGAACAATAATTTCAAATATTGATAATCAACACAAAGTTTTAAAAAATGCTCACGACTAACTTTTGACATTTATGTTTGACATTAATATTGTACTGTATTGCACTTTACGGTAAGTCCCTTTGACTGTTGTGAATATTAATAATGCAGTAATACAGTAAAATAATATATTAAAATGTGTTTATCGTTATTGTACCTACAATGTAGTAACCTAGTCTGAAATGTTTAATATAGCATCTTTAGATGTAATACGTACGTGAACATATTTGTCTCATTTGGTAAGAAACCAGACAGTTTGTGGTCTTTTGCTCGTCCTTAATTATTGCATAATAAACATTTAATAATGATTTATAGTGTTTACATAGTAACCTATCTATAAACTCTTTATAAGCCATCTATAAGGGGAGTCTTATTGTAAAGTGGTAYGAAAAAAAAGGTGTGCAGATTAAATTCTCCTCACAAGTTTTTCATACATTTTACTGAACATAGATAAAATATTCTCAAACACACAAGATGTGAGAAAATCCAGCCATCAATTGTCAGTTGAAATATCTTTTTTTTTTTTTTTTTGCAGGATTGTTCAGATTTTCTTAAGACAAGAATTCTGTAAACTTGATTCAGTCTGGACTTTACTATTTGGCTCGTTAGCACAACTAGTGTTTGAAGATGGAACTGCATCCACCATCATCACTCCCAGGTAAAGGACAGATGAGTGACAGGGCAGGCGAACTTTAGGGGGCCAATCAGATTTCAGCTGGGGCCAATGCCCCTGTGGCCCTGCCCCTGGCAAGGTAAAATTGTCAATAATGGCAAATGTTCTAAATTGTTAATTTTATGACGCACATGTTTATTTTATATACTCAATATAGTATACCAATCACTGAGTTGCTTTATCGGTTTGTTTTTTTAATAACACAAAGCAGCAGATTTACGTCAGGAAACAGTTGGCAGATTGCAAACAGATCACATTATTTTTATAATTCAACAATGGTCAATCTCAAACAACACAAGTCAGACACATTTACTCATTATCTAACAATGTTTAATGAACTTTTATTTAGTTAGATTAATTAGTTAACAGTATACAATTCATTTCACAGACACACAAGTGCCCTCACAAACATAAAATGGACTGTACAGCAGAATTAATGTTTACTGCAGCAGCGAAGTGCAGCGGGTAAAGACGCATGTCAAGTTTTGAAAATGACTATATATAAAGTGTGTCGTTACACCCAAGTTTACACAGGGGTGTCTGTATATCTGTGTAACAGGAAATAAGTTGACCTGTAGATGCAACTATTAAGTGTGTGTTTTGTTTTGTTTTTGTGCATGTGTGTGTATATAATGTGTATTCATGTTTAGACAGTCCAGTCATATCAAACATTAATGACGGATAGTCGTTTCGTTCAGCAACTTCTGTCTTCAGCGTGTTTCACAGCATCGAGGAAGTTCTGTCTCAACTACTTCCGTCCATTCACATTGCAAAGTGGTTCGCCTGCAGAGACAAAGAAACACATTTATAGACACCTTCGAAGGAATTGTTCTTATAGTACAGCTAAAGGAAAGTGTTTAACATGAWATGAAAGACAAGAGGATTGGCCCAAAAACACCAAGAAAAATGGGTCAAGAAATTCAAAATGAACGCTGAAAGATAGAGACTTTCAGACATACCACACAGAAATACTCTCCTATAAAACACATGGATAAAAATATAAACTGTGTGACTTGTGTTGCCAAGATGAGTTGAATTAGCACTGGCTAAAGTACAAAACATGTGAAAATAGAGATTTTTGCTGCAGTTGACATTTGCTCAAGTCCATCTAGCAATCCCCATAACTAAATTAGAATATACTGCTGGTAGAAAGTGTTCATTACTGGATGCCTGAATATTTGCACAAAAAACCCCAGTTTAGTTCCCAGTAAAATGTTTGCTCTCAGTGCCTTTGTGTGTGTGTGTGTGTGTGTGTGTGTGTGTGTGTGTGTGTGTGTGT
>NW_013952827.1:106818-109358 GCF_001266775.1 Austrofundulus limnaeus
GTGTGTGTGTGTGTGTGTGTGTGTGTGTGTGTGTGTGTGTGTGTGTGTGTGTGTGTGTGTGTATACTGATACTGCAGCCTTGAGTATTGGCAGATACCAATATCGAACTGATAAGATACCAGAATGAATCATACGTACTTATTACTTATTTTATAGTGTGGAATGTTAAAAAGTCTTGCTCAAGTCTAAAAGTAAACAATCGTCAACAACAGTAGATATGAGAAAAACTGACACTGCAGCAGCACCAGGAAATCCCTCACGTATAATGTGTTAGATCCAGAAAAATGTCTGTAAAATTTTGGGGCAAACCTGATTTTTATTTGTCCCACAGTAACGCCGGAGCACTATCAGCACTGGAAACAAAACAAGTGTTCATATTTTCTTCCACCTTACCTTCTCACCAGTCGTAACGTGGACGGGTGTGAGGCTGACGGTGCCTGGGAGACTCATGCCGATGGGGGGGTGTAGAGCTGGATGGAGCAGGGAGGGCCAGTTGTTGTCCTCCTCCTATGCGTGGATCTTGGCCATACTCCGGCGCACGGGCATTTGGAGGAACGTATCTTCCCGTCTCCCTCCACCACTCCTCGTCGAACGCTGCAGCATCGCCTAGCAGGAACACAGAGCGTGTACTCAAAACACCATTTCAATTAATCTGATTCCAAAAAGTGCATTTCTAGTCCCCAGCACATTTTATTAACCACACAAAGATGAGCTGATGTTAGAAAGCTATCAGCATTACTCACTCTCATCAAGGTTGATGAAGTCATTTCGTTCCTCTCGATCTCCAGTGCGGCGATTTCGTGAACGCTCCATAATATGTGCCCGATCGCCAATATGGTGGCCGATGGCGAGACGCTCAAAGCCACTCTCGCTGTCCCTCATGGACTGCCGTGTCTCGCGGATCTGAGAAAAAGTGACGGGAAGACACTTCACTAAACAAATACTCTGCACACTGAATAAATTTGAAAGGTGATAATTTGTGGTTCCCATTACTATTTTATATGTTTATAAAGCCAAGAATAACTTTGCCAAGATTAACAAACTACAAAGGCCTACAATCATAAAACCTGAAGTTATCCATACCCCTCCAGGTCCTGTTCTTGTTGCACTTGTTTGCTGATAAACTTTAGGAGCCCCTGCGTCTAGAGACGAATAAGAAATCACTGTTGAAGAGGAAAAAGTTTGGCAGTTTGGTGTTCCAGTCATTCTTTCCTACAAAAAGGGAGACAAAAATAAACAGTAAATGTGATGAGTAGGGSTGCAACGGTCATCTAAGCAGCGGTTCATTACGTAGAGTCAATTTGATACAACGGGGGAAAAAATAAAAATCCTTTGTGATCCAGTCAAAAATGAAGCTTCTCAGCTTATTAGTGTTAGAAAATAACTTTTGACATCGAGATATGAAAAAAATTACACGAACAACATATCAAAACATTTAAAAATCACAAATTATATAGCATAACTGATTGCCATACTAGCATCTCTCATCCTCCAGTGCTCCTTCTGCTTGTTATTCTGAATCATCCATTTAAGCTTTGATGTAGAGTGCAATAAAATATTTTTATTTTCTCTTGTGGCTTTTAACAAAATGTAGTTAAATAGAAAGCAAGCCCACTTCTAAATGAAAGAAGAGATCACCTATCATCAAAAAATATCTGTCTCATCATGGTTCTGTACTAATACATGAATTGTTACACCCCTGGAGAGGAAGTTTTAATACTACACTGGTTTCAGTCACAGTAGTTATAGTAGTAGTACTGTTTGCTTATAGCTTGTTATTAAGATTACTTACCACGTTTTCCATCATTTCTCCCGCCATGCCAAAGATATCCATAAAACCTCCACCCTGCAAACACAAAGAAGAATTTTAAAATTTGAAACATTAAGGATGACATATTCTTTTTTAGACTCTTATGAAAAAAGTACTTATCAAAAATAGTTCAAACATTTAAGAAAAAAAATCTACAAACTCTATGCTTTCCACATTGGAAGATTAATTTCTGTGCTACTTCTGCGAAGTGCAGAAAAAGAACTATCATCCATTATCACTCTAAAAATCAAAATAATGGGTCAGTCCAAATTTAGGAGTAGCTTTGACCTAGCTGATTCACTTTCAGATGCAGCAAATTATTTGACCATAGACTGCTTGTTGAATGGGAAAAGCAAGACAAATCTAACATTCTGTGGCTCTGAGCATAATTTTAAGCGATGAAACTACAGGCATTAACCTCTTTTCACAAAATGTTTAAAGTTGTGAAGAACATCTTCACTTAAGCTCTTTCAATGAAAATACTTAAGATTATCAGGGCACATAAAAAATTAGGTCTGTGATTTTACTGCAACTTTTCCTGGTGTTTTAATTTTATTTATCCACATTGGACCTCATGCAAGAACATGTTTGTATTCTTATCCTAAATTTCTCTTAGTTTTGTTCGTACGAAGGCTTCGTACGAACATGTCACGTCAGATTCAACAAACTCTTCTATCGTCAGGAAAAGGGTTTAATTGAGCTGCGTAAATTCCACCTGTTCATATCCAGC
>NW_013952827.1:109950-115727 GCF_001266775.1 Austrofundulus limnaeus
GCTGGATATGAACAGGTGGAATTTACGCAGCTCATTTACACACTTTTCCTGAAGATAGAAGAGTTTGTTGAATCTGACGTGACATGTTCGTACGAAGCCTTCGTACGAACAAAACTAAGAGAAATTTAGGATAAGAATACAAACATGTTCTTGCATGAGGTCCATTGTTTTATACGATACACTTTATAAAGCACAGTAATTTTTGTTCATCCAATGTTTGATTTACCTTCTTTTAAGGCTTTGTCATGACCAGAATGTTTTGTTTATGTAAAACGTTTGAACTGAAATAATTAATTTAACTTTTATAATATTGTACTATTGTAACAATAGTTGCAGGCAATAACAATTATTTTTGTAGACTGAACAAAATATACTAAAGTACATGCTTTCTAGTGATCTATTGTAGTATTACTAATCCATGTTGCTTACACCAGTTTAACATCTTGTTATAGTCTGGACTTCTGAATAATTCAATGTTTACTTTAAAACAGAATATCAGTCAGATATTTTTTATAATACTAAAATTACCACTTCCAATTCTAAACTATTTGACAACTATATAGGTGATGCAAAACACACACATTTTATTTAAAGTTAAACAAGACCACAGAATCTGCTACTCACCATTCCCATCATTCCAAAAGGGGCAAGTGGGCCAGCCTAAAAWGAAGTGACAGCTTAAACTCAAACATAAATACAATAAACAATATCATGAAGTAATTTTACAATAAACAAACAATTTATTACCACAGCAGTCTGTCTGCGTGCTGGTCGATGTGGCTGTATCTGAGGTGCAAGAGCAAATGGATCCATGGCGAAAGGTCCAAACATACTTCTCATTTGGTGCCTGTGAGCAGCAAACAGATCCCTAAAAGAAAATAAACAAGTTTGGCTATTTAAATATGACTCTAAGAAGCGAAGAGAAGTTTAAATTAAACACAGGGAAGAACCTGGTCAAATTCATAAAAGCTGAGGACTTAAAATATATGTATCGAGTTTACTAAAGGTTTATAAGCTTTTTCTAGAGTATAAACCTGTTTTAGAAAGCAGGAGAGTTGGTAATATTTTTTGTCTTTTTTCCCAGCTGCATCAAGTTACACGTTTTAATACAATTTGGGAACTTTGTTTTTATTTGTAACATACTTAAACTAAACAGACAATCTCACTTTCCAAAACAGTTCATGCAGTTTAAAATGTGTGTATGTGTTTGTTTATATCACGAGCTAGTGATAGATGAATTTGAGATAAGAAACTAAACAACAACAACAACAACAACAACAACAACAACAACAACAACAACAACAACGTGTCAGCAGTGTGGTGTTACAGATCTGATTATCAGTTTTTTTTATCTTTTGGTTTTAACATTAGACATCGTTTAGTCCTTTTTTTTTTTATCTTAATGCATTTGCAGCACAGAGCAAAGGCGATTATGTTAATATGCAGCAAGAAATTACTGAAAAGTACTAGATGTGCCATCAATTAAATCCCAAACAGCTTAATTAGTTAGAAAACAAAATGAAGAATGGCATTGATCAGTTGATGTTGCTGCAGATGTCTTCATTCCTTTTTATTCAGACAGATGTTTTTCCCTGTTTTTGCTTTATTGTCCATCTAATATGGTGGCCCTCTAACGCTAGGCCCCCACTAACGAAAAGGTAGGCTACCTGCTTTACAGGGACAGCGAGAAATTACAAGTTTAAACGACTTAATGTAGCTGTCCGCCGATCACTAAGAGCAATATCTGTACTAAATGTGATAAATGTCAGTACTCACATCATGAAGGGGTCGTCGTCGACGTCATTCAAGAAGCGAAACATGTTAGGTGATTCAACTCAGCTGGCCCGTGTTAGCCAGCTAACCAGTAAAACCTTCGTGGGGAAAAAAGGGTAACAGGCTCAGGCTCAAGTCAGGCGGAAATGCTGGACCTCCTGGTCGAAAACACGAAACCGCAACTATCGCTGTTTAGTAAATGGGACATGCAGACCTCACTCCCACAAGACAGCAAATTCCAGAAATCTGAGGGGAGAAAAACATACAAACGGAAGTCAGTCTGCTAACAAAGGGAAGCACAAAACACCGCTGCTAACAAGTTAGCATCAAAGCTAACAATTACGACTTCCGCCCTCTGACTTTTCAAAATAAAATAGCTTCTCTCGCAATAATCACAAAACAGACAACTCGTAAACTACAAAAACTGTGGTGTTCCAAATGTGCCCCATTAATTTACTTTTATTTTTAAGTTTAGAACAGTGTTCAACAAGTTGCTTCAGTTGCCAATTTCACTTCCACTGCGTTACATTTAAAAATGTTTTTGAAAGTTTTTCTTTGATTTTCCAGTGTTTTTTGTGCCTGTCCTTGTTCTTCCCCAGCTCCTGCTCACCTGATCCTCATTTGTCTCCCAAGGTGTTCCTAATCATCTCCTCAGTCACCCTGTAGGTTTGTTGTGCTGATGTAGTTTGTCGTTGGCTTCCCAAATGCTTTCATGTAGTACTGTTTTTTTGTTTTGTTTTTAATTTCCAAGATTTTGCCTGCTTCCTGGGTCAACCTGATATCCGGTGCTTTTTCATTAATTTTCAACTAAGATTAACTACACTTAGCAGAAAAATAAAGAAATTTGTGTTTACTAGATTATCAAAAATAAAAAGAAGTAGGTCCTCTGGATGTTTTCTTTCATCTCTCCTCCAAGAGACTTCTTCAGTCTGATGAGTTTCAGGTGAACTCAGCCTTATAAGCACTGCCTCCACATGGTCGACAAAGAGGTCAGTCACATGCAAAAGAGGGCCATCGCTTAACAATAGGCTTGATTGGCTCTATTGTTCATAGAGGGTCATGTGCTCCATCGCCTGACTTATTGGTTTGGGTGGTGTGGTTCTTAGGTGTTGTGTCATGTATATGTAGTGAATGCAGGCGGTGCTCACTGCTCAACGTCCCCTTGTTTTTGTTTTTTCCCTCTTTGTGTTGGTATCGTTGGGGCCCTGATTCACACCTTTTTGCTTACAGGGGGCTGAGTCATACTTGCAATAACAGCGTTGTAGGAGGAGGACAACTGGACACGAAGGCCTCCACCTCAGTTTAATGGTGGACGGTTTTTCTTCACAAAGATGGCTTCCTTTACTCCTCTCTCAAACCAATGTTTCTCTCTATCAAGGATGAGAACATATTCATCCCTGAAAGAGTGAACACTGGCCTGTAGATGAGATTATAATTATTTTATTCTTTTTGATTTTTTTCTACCTGGATTACTGAGATGCATCAGGACATTTATTAGATTATATTTCTTTGCCGTAACAATGCTTCTTGGCAGCCTACATCTCATTGGAAAGCCTGTTAAATGATGCCAAATTTGTAAGGAACAGGAAATTTGTGGTATGTGGGTTGTGCATGTGCACATAATTGCACAAAAAAGGTGCTGCCAATCAGGTGATGTTACCAAGAAGCATTGTTAACAAACTAAACACAAATGTATTTTCCCTTGCGGRCTCCTTAGTAAATATTTGTCTTGTCTAAAGTCTTGTAAATTATAAATTAGATTTTAAACTCTGATGTAACCTGTACCAAGCTCAGTAGAATATAACCATGAGCAGGGTTGCCAGTATGGCTTCATCACACATTCTTAACTCCTTCTTGTTCGAAGAAAAAGTGGTTAGAAGATAAACCTCATGACAAAAGATAATCTAGCTGCTTTTTGTTTATATTACTGAACAATGTGTGGAAATTTGGACCATATCTGTGTGCGTGCAGAGCACTCCAAATATTTGACAGCTCTGACCTTACGTGCCATCTTCTCACCCCTCTACGGCTCAACGGGCCGCAGTTTGTAAATCGCCATCTTTTCAATAGTTTCTTGGTCTTCCCGCAGATCCACATGGGTGTCCACCAAAACGAAAGGTGTGTCTGGATAATTGTACAAAATCTCAAGAACCCACTGAAAATAAGAATATACATATGAAGAACAAAACAATATGAATGACCAGCAAAGTATAAATTCTTTTAAAACAAAGCTATATTAATCTCAGTCAGGGATGCTTGGCTATACTGTGCAGAAATTAGTTTAAATAAACAGAACATGAACCTGAAATGTGTTGCTCCTGTCTACTTTGACTTTGGTATCTAAARAAATAATTTTTTCTCCCAGTTTCAATGATCTATTGCATTTAGACAAAGTTAAAATTAATTTACTGTATGATGGTTTTGTTCATATTTTAATAAAGTTATTGCAGGTTTACCAGTGAAAGCCAACATTTTTTGGCAAAAAAACAAAAACAGTGATGACCGAAACAATAAATGTTCAAGGACCAGTGTAAAATAATATCTGAGAACTCTCTTTGACATTTACAAAGATGGTCTAACAACAGAGAAACACTCAATGACGACATCGGTTTCAGGAAATCTGACAGGAGGCTGATAGTTTTGGTTAATATAATCTAATCACAAAGACATGCAAGGAGGACTTTTTTTTTTGGTTTGAGAGTGACTGAATTATGATAAATTATAAATCACATTAACCTTGATGATCAGATAGACATAGTTGACTTCTCCGATTGTCACCGTTGTTTCAAAATGTTCACACATCTTTAGAAACATTGCAGAGGTTGTGAAGTCAGGTATGTCTGAGCTCAATGGATATCAGGCTTAAAACCAGTTATAGATTTATAAAAGTTTCTCACAGTTGGAACATGTTGGGGACAAGATGGTCATGTAGGAGATCAGTAAGTCAGCCTTTTCAGCTTTTACATTACCCACCAACAGACAATTTACAGACTTCATCTAGTTAAAGACAGAAAAGTGAAAATTTTAGTTGGCAAGAAATGCGAGAATATTAGTATAATATGAGTACAAACAAACAATGTGATGTATCAGTCAAGTCAAGAGCTACAACACAGGAGCACCTCTAATGACAGTTGATCAGAATTCCCTCTTTTTTCCTTTTAGAATCCTGATTTATTTCTGATCTGGGGGAAAAAAGCCAGAATTCAGATCCCATCACGAATTCTGATGAAAAGGTCTACTCTGCTTTTATTACTAAGACACATTGATAATGTTTTTTAGATCCAAAAGTCCATCTCCATAAACAGTGGCAATTTTTTTATCAAACTTTTTCCAGTCTTACTCATGGTCAGTGATGCCAACTGGGCAGCTGATATACCAGATCGACAAACTGCAGGATACCGCATTAGCCTAAATAAGAATGGTCCATTAATTTCATGAAAGACCAAAAGACAGCCAACTGTAGCATTATATGAAGCAGAATACATGGCACTAGCTGCTACAGGAGTGAATTTATTTGAGACAACTGATATTTAACATTGATGGTCTTTGTTATTTAGCTATGGTTTATGAGGTCAATCAGAGTACCATATCCTTAGACAAAAATCCTGTACACAGGCAAAGATGCAAGCATGTTATTAAATATCATTTTGTCAGATCAGTTATAAATGAAGGTAAAGTTATTCTGGAGGAATGTCCAACGGTTGCAGATGTGCTAACCAAACCAACAACAAAGTGCGTGTCGAAGAAATATGAAATGTYTGATGTATCAATTATGTATTTGTATAGCATCTTGACAGAGACTGAAGGAGTTACCCAAATATGAGCAAGTGGGGGTGTTAACATGCAGTCATTTGTCATTTATTTCTGTTCTATTGGTTTATTGTACATCACGACATGTGACCTGCCAAATTTATTGCATCTGTGTGAAAATAAAAGGCGTGTGTGTGTGTGTCTGTGTGTGTGTGTGTGTGTGTGTCTGTGTGTGTGTGTGTGTGTGTGTGTGT
>NW_013952827.1:117099-122392 GCF_001266775.1 Austrofundulus limnaeus
TTCCTGTATTGAAATCCCATTTCCTTTAGGCTATTTTTATACGGTTCGGTCACATACATTGACTCCAGCTTCCTTCCATTTATGCTTCATCTATTGTACTTTTTCGGTTTTCAAGACAAATGGCCTTAAGTTGTTTGTCTTGATGCTTTGATGTCTTTCTTGGTCTACCAGTACACTTGGCTTTAACAACCATTCCATGCTGTTTGTATTTGGTCCACATGTTGGATACAGCTGACTGTGAACAGCCCACATCTTTAACAACCATGTGTGAAGAGTTACCTTCTTCAAGAAGTTTTACAATTCTCTCTTTTGTTTCAAGAGACATTTTTCTTTTTGGAGCCATGGTTCGTGCCACTCCACTTCGTCCAGCAGCCCTCCAAGGTGTCATGACTGCAGGTGTTTTTAACTGCAGACCAACGAGCAGATCTAATCTGAGGCAGGTGTCCATTTAGGGAAAGGAAATTGACTGGGTGTGTCCTTATTTTCTACCTCCAATTTGAGTGATTCCATATTTTTCCCTGTGCTTGTACGTATACATACGTATCATGTTTTTTGATCTGAGTTTGTTTTATAGAATGAAATGTCTGAGTGAGTGCTCATCCAACACTGGTGATTCCATACTTTTTGCCAGGGGTTGTRTGCCWACTCTTAAAAAATGCACAAAAAAAAGAGTAAGGCCATRAGGCTTCTTTCCACTCTCCCTGCTGAATCAAGACATGATGCAGCTTGGATAAAKCTGGTGCTTTTATTAGGAAGATTTTGTGTTTATAAACATGTTAACCAAAAGCAAATGAATGAGCCTCGTTATTTTCAGAGAAGCAAGCAACAATCACAACCAAAAGGTGTTTTTCCAGATGTGGCCATAAGGTGTCAGTATTTCTGTTCCTCTTCAAGGAGCTCTCTGTTCCTCTTCTTCTTGCGTTGCGGCTCTTGTGATGTGCGCCTGCGCGCAGAGTAATTCGACCCACAAACCCGGATGCAACCAACGCCTAGTCTGTCGGTAGAAAGAAGGTGAGTAGGTGAAGAAAATTATGATTAATTTAAACTATTYTTAACGAATTACGCAGTGGAACACACAGACAAACATCACTCGCGATCATAAATCWTTATGTTGATGCTGCGTTAGTTTATTACTTTACAAATGTCATAAGTTTCCCGTCTAAAAGTTCAAATTAGTTGTTGGTTTACATGTAGACAAAAAAGAAAAGTTGTCACAAAAATAGTCACTTATCAGCTCTGTTTGTGTTGAATATGGTTTGTTTTTTCTGTCGTTATGATATGGAAGTGAAGTCACTAAAAGCCTGAGTTCTCTTGTTTGACAAAGAAAAAACAAAGTTTTCTGACTCCCACTACTTTTGAATGTGCGTCAGAACTGTTTTTACTTGAACAGGTTGTTTTAAGTACCGTTTTTTTATTATTATTATTTTAAGTTTGTGTTTTTAGCTTGCAGCAGGCTTCAGATCTCAGGTTGTTAGTTCTTCTTATTTAGCGGAAGTGTTGTCGSTATCCGCTGCTAAATCACATTATGGGCCTTCTGTTACTAAGCCTTTTTTTAGTTTCTGGTATGAAACCTATGCGGAAGTTGTTCACAGTCATTAGTGATATTTGTTCACACAAGTCTACTAAGACCTGGCTATGGGCTTATGTTTTATTTCTTACATTTATGAAGAAAGGCACATAAAAAGCGCTGAAATTGTTAAAATACCTTTACATATGTTGAAGTATTCAAACTTAAAGTACATATTGCAGAAAAATGCTCAACATTGTTTAATTGATTTAACCTTTCTTAATAAGGACTCAATTTTAATTTCAAAGTTGGTTATTTTGAACCAGTAACTATTTAACATCATATACATCCCAAATTATCATTACCTGATGTAAATTTGTTCATCATTCTGAAAGTAATTACAAGGGTATCAGTGGAAAACAGAATAATTGTCAGTTTTCTTGAGCTAATTAGTCACTGTACATCTCAACCTAGTATAAATGGTTTACTAACTTACCTTAATTTAATCTATTCTAAATTACTTGTTTTGTTGTGTAAATGTCATTTCTTTGCTTCATTCAGAATATTTGTWGGTGGGAACATTTCTTCCACATTTGTTTTTACTTCTCTCACCCAGTAAAACATATGGAAACAAAAAGTAATGTGGAAGGACTTCGTGTTCTTTGTTTTCTTCTGGTTAAAACGACCTACGAGGCATCAGTGTTAAGACTGAGGACTTGTGGCTTATTTAAACCYAAAGACAGCAGGGGGGTAATGGGGAAGTGGTGTTTACCCAAACACTTGTTTAAGCTTTTTTTTCTCTCCCAAATTAGCATTTGTTTTATATAATAGTTTAGTTGTTTGTAGAGTGTTTTGTTGCACTGTATGTTTTTTTTTCCTGATGGCATATTAGCCATTAATAATAACAAACTTACTGGCTTAACAGTTGAGGGATTACAGATGATAAAGTTTTTCAATATTTGTACTTTTTGCCTTTTTTTCTGWGAACATTGCTTGCCTTATGACTGTAAACGATATGATGGACAAATGAATAAAGCAAGCAATTACTCAATGTCAAGCCTAAACAAGACGTGTTTTTAATAGTGAATAATAGTACAAATTGTTAATTATCAAAACAGCAATTGTTCTGTCACACTGTAGATGGTTGGTAGATGTCTATTTGTTTGTTTTTAGCTGTTTATGCATGTGGAGGTGGTACTAAAGTGTGTAGTACTTCCTCTCTGTGTCTGGTTTGCTAACTGGTACATTGTTTACTGCTGACACCTTTTCACACTTTTTTCCCCCTGTGGTTTTTGCAGATGCAGACTATAAAATGTGTGGTGGTAGGAGACGGTGCAGTTGGAAAGACCTGCTTACTGATCTCCTACACAACCAACAAGTTCCCTTCAGAATATGTGCCAACAGTAAGAAGATTTAACGAGTCTTTCTTTACATGTCCTCTGGACTGGAACACATTAAACTCATGCACTGCCTCGTGGTTTCTTCACTTCTTTTTAAGGTGTTTGACAATTATGCAGTGACAGTGATGATCGGAGGAGAACCTTACACACTCGGTCTCTTCGACACAGCAGGTAAATGTGGTTTATAATTAATTTTTTTAGCATAATTCTGTCACTCTCAAGCTAATAGAAAATGCCCCTTTTCTGTCTGTCTGTGACTGTTTTCAGGTCAGGAAGATTATGACAGGCTGCGTCCTCTCAGCTACCCACAAACAGACGTCTTTCTTGTATGTTTCTCAGTTGTTTCTCCATCGTCATTCGAAAACGTTAAAGAGAAGGTCAGTTTTCACACTAACATGCTGATTATAACAAATGTTCAATGCCTCTCATGTTGAAAGATTTTAAAAGCTTGTAAAGCTGCAAATACATAAAAAATTTAAACTAGGAATACAAAAAGATATTTACTGGAAAATTATCTGGAACGCTAAGCATTAGATGTTGGGAAAATGGACAACATTTCAGTTTGTAAAAATACTAATTGGTATAAATCACATTTTGTGAAAACATGGTCGTCCATGTTAAAATGTAAATACGACCTCCGTCAGACCCCAGGGTGAACAGTCCACAGCCCTGAAGTGACCCTCATGCACAGGCAAAGACAAGACGTCACATGCAGCACGTTAAATTTACAGAAGTAAATATGGATGCTACACGTTAGCATGTGTGATTCTAAAGTTGTTGCGCAATCAGGATGAATAAATTATCTATATGCTTGCTGACAAAGCAACTGGTCCTTGTGTCCTGTAGCTGATGATGAGCTCATTTCCAAGCTTTAAGTTGTTTCACATTGGTATTGATAATGTTAATACCTGGATTGATCCAAAATACTCCTACCTCTGTGCTGTACTGTAAAAGTCGGATATAATGTAACATGATCATAAGTCTGCAGTGGCCTTAAAAAACATTGGATGTGTATCTGATTTAGTACCACATTTGAAAATGATGTGGATCATATCAGAAAAAATATCTTGTCATGTTCAGACTGTTATAAACAATCAGATTTGGGTTGCATGTAGGCAGAATTGTATTTGGGCCACTGTWATCTGCAGTGTGAACATAGCCACAGTGTGCTGTTTATGTTGTAGTTTTAAATTGGTGCTTTTAATTTGAAGGAACTTATCACTATTTCAGATTGTTCCCATTGCTCCTATTTTTAAATTCATGCGTCTGTTAATGGATCATAGCTCCTGCTTAATAGTTGGAGCTTTCTTGGCTTGTTATGAACCTGTGTGTGATAAACGGACATGATCCGACCAGTTGCCGCGTGGAGCAATCAGAGTGCACACCTTGCAACTAGAACTTAAAAATGCATTGCTTCAGTGCTCATTTGTGTTGCATCAACTCACAGGTTTTCATGTAGTCTTTGCAGACAGTGCGCAGATTTTCTGTCTGCCTAGTTTAACTGTCAGTTCTCTGCTGGATTTAAACATTTTCAGTCAGATTAACTTTGTGCACAGATTAAAAAGAGACTAATCATTCCACCTGTTTTCACGATGAGCTGCCAAACTACATGATTACCCTTTTTTTGAAACTGGTGGACAATCATTTTTTTCTGTTATGTTCCTGCCGACATGCTTGAAACCAGCAGCATGAGTTTCACAACAAAACCTACGTGTATTTTTATATACTAAATATTGACCTGAGTTTAAATGTGCTCTGGAAGCATACCGCCTCAGGACACCTTTTTGTTTTATGTGACATGAGCCAGTTAAATTGAGTCATAAAGAGGAAAGTTTCAATCTTGAGTTATTTTCAAATTCTCCATCTCACCAGCTTCAAAAGGAGATTTTGTGTTAAACTGGGGACATTTATTTATTTGTTTTTTCAAATTTTTATTTGTCTGTAGTAGGGTTGGGCAATATAGGCAAAAAATTAATCACGATTAATTGTGGTATTTAGCCGATAACGATTAATTTGACAATTAACCCCCTGTTGATAAGTAAATTACAGAATGTTTTTTTTTTTATGTTCGTCATATTTGAAGCGGAGAGGAGCACTGGTGGCTTTAATCATATTAACTGTCAAGTGCCAAAAAATAATCCATTAAAGCTTTTCTGGCGATTAATTGCACATGATATAATTATGCCCAACCCTTGTCTGTAGTGACATTATTGGGAATTCCAGATGTAAAATCTAATCTAATATCTAATGCAAAATCATGTTATGTCATTCACTCATTAAAAACACACCCAGGATGTTGCTTTGACTCATTCATGCATGTTTGAGAAATCCTTGAATCTCCTGTGGCAGCCATGTGGAGCTGCCTAAATGCTTGCTGGTACAAAGC
>NW_013952827.1:122680-154732 GCF_001266775.1 Austrofundulus limnaeus
ACACACACACACACACACACACACACACACACACACACACACACACACACACACACACATTTTAAAAGAGGGAATCCCAAAACTTCCCAATAATGCCAAACGTTGTACGAAGAGATTTCCCTAGATTTAGATTATATGCTACTTTAATAACGGGGATTGGATGTTGTTTTTATGGACTTATTTTTATGCAGATATCAGTTATGGMAAAAGTCAGTAGTGCTAATTATGACTCATTTTTCAGCACAGATCACATGTTTATTAATGAACAGAGATAATTTTGTAGGAAAAAAAATCTAATTTATTTATCTTATTTCCAGTGGGTGCCTGAGATTTCTCACCACTGTCCAAACACACCTTTTCTATTGGTGGGCACACAAGTAGACCTGCGGGATGACACGAACACCGTTGAGAAGCTGGCAAAGAACAAACAGCGTCCCCTTTACCCCGAGAGCGGCGAGAAGCTGTCACGTGAGCTCCGAGCCGTCAAATATGTGGAGTGCTCTGCACTCACGCAGGTATTTCCACCTCACATTACCAGGTTTGATAAAACAGGCAGCTGCTTCTCTCATATCTAATTTTATCTTCTTTTAATTCCTCCTTCTAAAACAGCGAGGACTTAAGAATGTATTTGACGAGGCCATACTGGCAGCGCTGGAACCTCCTGAGACCAAAACTAAGAAGAGGTGTGTGCTGCTATAAAAGAACGTCAGCAATGAGGGATGTCATGGTGTGAGAGAGTTGTGGTATTATTCAACAGATCAATGAATTAAAAAAGAAAAAAAAAGGACAAAACCAAAGGGGATGAGAAGTCTAGTGCCATTAAGATTTATTGTAATACATGTTTAATGATTGTGCCTTTTAAAGAAACTGAGGCTAAAGTCGCAAAACCTTTCAACATGCAATAAGTGCCAGAGTTTATTTCTGAAAACCTTTAAAAACTACTGTATTTTTTTATTCTGTGTCCCCTCGTATTCTCTCATAGCTCTATGCTCTTTTTTAAATATTCATTAAAAGTGGCCTTTTGACTTTGTGTCTGAGTAAAAGCAATTTGGGGACACTTAAGTAATAGATTAATTTAAGGAACGAGTTAACTGGTACTTTGCTTTGTTTTCTGCCCCCCCCNCACACACACACACACACACACACACACACACACACTGAAGTGGCTATTGAAAGCTCAAGAGATTTATTATCACTCCAAACAAACATATCTGTCGGTCATGTTTACTTCTTTTCCACCTCCCTTCTTTTCTCCCTCTTAGGAGAAAATGCATTTTCACAAAAAAAGTTTTCAGGTGAATTTCTTTTATCCTTTTTAATGCTGTTTTTGGGGAATCTTTGTAGCTTTTTTTGATTTCAAAACTTGAATTTTTTTTCTCTGTTCAAACTTTATTTGTTTTATCCTGTTTTTTATTGTTAGACAACCAAGAGTGATATATGAAATGAGAAAGTTGTGATATTTTTTTGATAAATGTTAATCTTGATAGAGATTATGACGACTCTTTCTACTGAATATATGGGTGTTTTAAATCACAGGATGTTTTTAATAAAATGCCTTTAAGAAAAAATAATAAAGTTGTCCTGTTTGTTTKTTTTTTTAACTGGTGAAACACGTTGTCCTTGCAGTTTAGTTTCTATCATAAAGCACATGTATGATCGATGGCAAGTTTTTCACTATAGAATGGAAAAATAGCTCTGTGCATAGTTTCAGAATAAACTTTGCTTTCTAGTTTTTAGTTTCCTCAAATGAGGGTCGCCATGTCAAAATCCAAGATGGCCGCTACTAACTGGCCTCAGTTATTTAAGGATCCCATTCTTTCTAGGTTCTATATTTCTTACAGGTGGTTTGTTTGGTACAAAATTATAATTGTTTTGCAAAGCGCTTTACAATGTTTCTTGTTTACCTATTTACACAAAAACTGGAATCTATTAAGTATTTTACTCTTTCTATACTGCTCTTTAATATTACACCTGTAAATGTCTTGTTGGCTCACGAGGGTCTTATTGTCTTGCCCAAGGACTCTTCAGCACGCCAACGAAAACATTCCCAAAACTGAGAAGCAGTAACGCCAAGACACCTTGTTATTTTAGATCAACTATAAATTTATTAGGTTTCTGAGCAGACCCTAAAGTGCTGCCTCTGCAGGAACAAGTTGAAGAATTTCACATGATGTCAAAGGGCAAAAACTGAAAACAGACACAGATGTAAGTAAAGGTTATTCTTGCTGCTCACGGCTGAATAGAAAAGAAGCAAAAACTGATAGATAAATAAATAAACCAGAATCAAAAAAGAAAACATAAATACAGTAAAATGTTCGAAGACGTGCTAGTTTAAAACACAATAAAAAACGTTTTAACAAAAGAAAAAAATAAAGTGGCAACTTTTCTAAGTTCAGCTTCAAAAGCTTTGTCAGGTCATTGAGTTACTGTTGTGTTGCATGTGTTTGTGTTTTAATTTGAGCATAAGTTTTTATTATAACGTCCTTTTTACCTTTATAAAATGTTTTACAGCTTTAACATTATAGAGCCTATTTAAAGTGGGATACATAAACAGTACAAAAATAAGAACATTTGTGTTTGGATGATTAGTTCTTTGTTGTAATGATTCTTGGCAAAAATCTTCTCTTGTTGGAAAGCCTGTCTATTTCTCCTTAAATGAAGAGGATAAAACTTGCCAAAACTTCTTTGACAATCCGCTTATTCTGYTATAACTCTTGTTAGCTGGTGTTTAGTTTTGATTGGATATTTAAAATCTAAAGACAAGATGTTTTGGCAATTTAACAATTCATTATTTCAAAAACAAAGGCCTCACTAGCATGTGGAAGAACCTTACACAGCCACAGGGGCTGCAGGGACGCAATTGCAACCTCTTTTCAAATATGTGTGTAATCTCTGATAAGTCTGTTTTTGTTGGGGTGATTCTTGTCATCCCTGGMTGAGCTTGGTCTCAGATGATATATGGGATTGCCACTGGTTGCTCACAGGAGCTGACAAACAGGTACCAATTAGGTAATTTTTTAGACTTMAGTTGTCCTGTCCTATAAATAATCACACAAGTCCATTTCCTAACAAATGTGGCACCATTTAAAGGGAAATAAACAGGATTTCCAGCAGTACAAGATTTATAGGCAAAAAGTATTGTTACAAAGAAACAAACTCTGRATGATAGAGTTTGGTGCCAAAGTTGAAATAAAAAATTTGCTCGCTGTTGCCTTTAAGAGGTTTTGTGTTCCCTCGTGCCATCTTGTTTGTGTGTTGAGGTTCTGCTTGCTCATCCTGGTTCTGTTTGAGCTGTTTTACACTCTGCAGGTGTGAATGGTGACCGTGTTCTTGCACTGCTGGCAACGGACCGAGCAGCACCACGAAAACTTGCAGGAGCAGCGCTGCACCACCTCGGCTCGACCCGCTCTGTAACCTGGTCCGCAACACACCAGCTCACAGCCATCTGGCGCCAGCCGAGACGTCCCTGGGTGTGTTTCAAATGATGGACACATCAGTTTTTAACTTTATGGATTATTTGAATTACTGGTTGTTTTTTTTTTTTTTTTTTGGTTAAAGGATAGATCTGATTTTACCGTTGCATCTCCGTCCAGCTGTTCCAGGAATACCGTTTTCAGGATCAAGATGGCAGAAATCTGGGGAAGGTGCGAGATACACAAGGTCTCTGGCAGCGGGGGGTTTGACATGGGGGTCACGGGGGAGAAGAGCTGGCCTAGATCCAATACGAGTCAAACGGACCTAGAAGGATGATGATGTCACAATGCATCATTTTTCTATTCTGACCTACAGAGCTGCACGAAATAAAAAGACGTTCTGATACCTCTGTGGCTCCGTCGAAGCGTTCCTTGAGCACAACACCGACACGTCTGAATGGAGGCATGACCTTCCAGCAAGTTTTCAACTCACAGGACCCGGAGACGCCGTGACACTTACACTCCACCTGCATGTTGTGAAGGATGGCCTGAGAATGAGAGGCAGGCAGGTCAACCATCAGGCAGTTCCACGGCTTACAGGAACGAGGAATCAGAACTTTTTGTTGACGTTGCCAACCTTTCGGCCGGCCTCGTTGTTGTGCAGGTTCATGAGCGGGCGTCCTGCTGACAGCCCCTTGGCCCGCTCCGGTTCATCCACAAATGTTTGGGAGAAAGCCACGCCGTACGACAGGTTGTCGCTGCACCCTGACCACTCGAAGCCTGAGGAAGAACAAAACGTGAATAAGAGACGTCTGCTTTATGGCAGCTGCTGTTTTATTTTCAGTATGAACCATAGGTGTGTTTCTTCTTACAGCTGGTGGGGAAACCCACTCTGAACTTAAAAAAAATACGCTCAAAATTTCCCACCGACAAGCAGCAGCTTTTTTCTGCTCCAGTGATCCAGAAGTGGGTTTATTTGCTACATTTTTTTCCCCCAGTGACAGACTAAGCTCACCTTCGGGGCTGACCCCCTTGACCTTTCTGTCACAGCCACACCTCTCCAGCTCCCCACGGGTGCAGGCCCGGGTCACAGCCACTGCCACGGCCACTGAGGACAAAGCGTGCACAAAGGCTGCCTCACGAGTGCCTGAAAACAACGACAGAGACGTCACGGAGATATCCGTGTTTTAGAGGATAGGAATGTTGGGATGTTGGAGGTTTTCTGCCTTGATTCATCACTCTGCCAAATACGTTGATCCCACGTGGAGTGGTGGAACAGTTCCAGCGGCGATTCCTGAACTGGTGCTGACACTGAGTTAAACAGAAACACTTTTAGTGACGTTACCGTTGAGTTTAACRTCTGTGTTGAAGCAGCTCTGTGATTACCTCTTCTATAACCATCTCTGCTGCCTTGCGTACAGACTCCATAACCTCCCCCCGTGCCCTGCACACCCCCACCTGCCCTGGGGTCAACCCCCTCAGTCGTGCACATGGAGCAGCTCCAGACACAGGCCTGGAGCGAGGCAGCCTTGCCAGGGAGCTGGGACACACACACACACACACAAAATAAAAATGATCATGCGAGTGTCCAGGACGATTCACGGCAGGTTTGTGAGGCTGAAAGGAAAGGATGCATAATGAAGTAGAGGATAAAAAAAGATGAGGATGTCTACAGTCTGGGCAGAATTTTAGGGAGAACAGAAAGAAGAGGGAAAACGACACTGAGGGCAGGAGGGAAAACAAGGAGAAAAAGGTCACCAGGAGAGAGACAAAGAAAGAGATTTAGAGACATGTCACCATCTTTTAAAAGTTATAGCATGACAAACAAACTCTTTCTATTCCTCCCTCGCTCACTAAACTTACAGCCAGTTGGTTGCCATGGCGGGGTGGGTTGCCCATAGCAGCAGGAGGAGGAGTGGTGCCGTGAGACTGACAGGGGAGACAGTTGGCATCAGACTGTCCGTCTGTCCGTCTCCGTGCGTCAGGCTGAGTCGTTGGACAGCACGCCGCTGCCCTCCTCCACCTCTTCAGTCCTCCTGGTTATTTTTTATTCTCTTTGGTGTGGATTAATGGTTTTGGTCCAGAATCAGGGGACGGTCCCTGTCTATCTGTTTTTATTTTGACAAATCATTGCATCATTTGATTGACACTCATCCTCTCGCTCAACATTTTCAAAGAATTTTGYTTCAAAGTCAAAGTTTATTTCAGTTGGTGCTTACATGGGTTACACTACAAACTAATCAATGAAATAAATTTTAACATTTGGTAGCAAACGGTTAAAAAACATTTATTTATGCTTGTTACAAGTAGTTATGATGCTTACCAGTTCATATCTCTGTGACAGACAAGTTGTTTCTTTTTGTTTCGCGGTTGATCAAAGTTCAAAACGCAACAAAACTTTCACTGGCAAAATTCATCCCCAGCTTGTTTTTCCATGCTGTAACTGCCGGAAGAAGCATACTTACAGGACTGCTGGACAAACTTTAACGTGTCTCATCAAACTCATCTTTTAGACATAAAAAGGTCCATCTAAAAAAAAATCATCAAATAGAAAAAGAAAAGTTGAATTCCCCAAACATTAAAAGTAATTTATTTGGATAGAAAAAAATGTCCTCTTGTCATCATGTCGCTCATTTCTGTCTCCTGAAAACAAATGTGTCAATTCCAGGTGGGAAAAGTCAGAACGTGTGAGAGCTATGGGATGGGAGTGATGGGTTTTAAAGGATGTGGACAGTGAGGGTGGGAGAGGGAGGGAGGGCAGGAGTGATCCAGGGTGTGGAGTGATGCCGTCTCAGGGAGGAGGAGATGCCTTTTCTAGAGAATAATAGTTGCACATATTAAAGCTGTAAGTATGCCTTTATTGTGTATCTAATCCCAGAGTTGTAAAGTAACTAAGTACAAATACTTTGTTACTGTACTTAAGTACAATTTTTGGGTATCTGTACTTTACTTGAGTAATTATTTTTCAGCCTACTTTTTACTTCTACTTCTTACATTTTCACACAGTTATCTGTACTTTCTACTCCTTACATTTTTAAAAAAAAGGCAAGAGGTAGAAAGTCGTTACTTTTATTTCATTTTTGCTTGTTTTCATTCCAGCTTGTTATTGTAAAAAATAAATACTATTCATATAAACTGTGTCTCCTAGACAGAGTGACTTTAATTGTGAATGAATGAGAAGTATAAATATCTAAAACTCTGATACCGTTTTAGTTTGTACGCAAACAAATCATTTCACACTCCTGCAGGACATGATCATTAAAATAAAAGGACTAAGAAGTATTTATATTTCATGAATTATATTATTGCATTTGGCCGCAGCCCTCAGATAGATTTTCATTTTGGGGAAAAGGTTTGGGCACCTTTGATATGTGTATATAAACTGAAACAGTGGGACTAGTGCATCCTAAATTTAACAAATCAATTACTTTAATTCGACAGTCATTTCTGCTTCTTCTTCTTCTTTTTTTTTTTTTTTTGGAGGGAGGTCACTTCCTCATAAATGTCCTTACATAAAATCTAACTGCTCATTTTAAATCGATACTTTAAGACTTTTGCTCAAGTAATATTCCTAAAAGAGACTATAACTTTTACCAAAGTAATTTTTGGTAAGATACTTGTACTTTTACTGAAGTATCACTTTGTGGTACTTTATACAACACTGTCTAATCCACACATAAATCTCTGTTTGTGCGTGCATGTGCTGTCATTGCCTCTTTGCGTCACATGTGTGCATTGGCACCAGCAAAACGCCAAACACTCGGTGTAAGCTGCACCCTTTTTGTCTGGTCCTGTAAACGTCTCAGATTAAATATCAAACCTGACGTGAGTCTTGCAATGTCCCCTTATCAATGAATGTGACACAGCATCTGTTTTCATACATGTGAGAAAGTGTCTTACCTAATGTTTAATTTTCCCAAACTTTGTTGCTCACTTTACGAGTTGCCCCCTCCATTTCCTCGATGTCCCCCTTGCATTTGCCCCCAGGTTCTCCCTCTCTCTCGTACTCCCTATATTGTCTCAGAAGAAGGGGTGACATTTAGACAAGKGGGGGAGAAAACACACTGCCGACAAATATTGGAACTGAGACAAATAAATCACAAGATTGGAGGGAGGGCATATGGAGAGTGCAGATGTGTAGTTGTGACTCCGGGGAGAGGAGAAAGCACTAAAGTATAATAAAAAGGGACTTGTCACAAGTAAACACAAATAGAAGCAKTAATAATAAGTGTATGGACTGAACATTTGAGTAGAACCTTTTTTTTACTGGCTGATACCGTGTCACTGAGAAACTAATCGCAAACTGAATAATTACTTTTTATTAAGTGCAAATATTTGTGCTGCAGTGCTCGATGTAACAGCCTGTCTTATTTGTCTGTCTGTACCTGTTTAGTCTGTGATTGTAATAAATTAAGAAATTCTGTTTTTTAGTTTTCAGTATTTTGCAGTAGCAATAACTCATCATTCAAATTGTAAGAAATTAACACCCGGATCTCTCATTTATCACAGGATCAAATAGAGACAAACGGCCATCTACACTCAGCAGTTAACCTGGCATACATTATTATTATTATTTTTTGCATTTTCACGGCGAGAACATGTAAACCACATAAAAGGGTTCCCAGTAAACGAACCAAGGATGGTCCATGTTGAACTGTAAAAACATTGGTTTATGACAGTTTCTCAAATAGTGGCGTGCATCCSGCTGTGGGGGGCCATTATGTTCTTAAAAATTATATTTATACTGTATTATTAAAAAATTTATTGGCTTTGATGAAAGAGCACCATATGCCACATATCCTGAAGTAAAAAAAGTTTTCTTCATTTAATATAGATTTTAAATCCAATTTAAATTTTCAATTGATGAGTCAGTGCAGCAAAATGAAAGGTAATAGATATTTCTTTTACATAATGTAGTATTTCTTTACCAGTATCAGGTGATTCTGTGCAGAATGCTTGTGGCAGAATGCCCTGCAGTGGTTTGTTCTGTAGGTAAATAATTAAATATTATCAAGTCCTCAACAGTATTTCAACAGCATTTCAATTCAGGGAAGATGTGAGAAAAATTGAAGTTCAAAAGGACATGACAGAAAATAACTGAGAAACATTGGTTTATGGTAATAGTGGGAAGAGAACAACTCCAAAAAAGAAAATTTCTGTTTTCAGCCTAATTTTAAACAACATACACACGTAGCATGTCAAGAAACACATTCAGATGTGTTGAGGTGGTGGAGTTTTACCCACAACACACTTTTTGACTAAGAAACGTAGAGGTTCTGTGGCAAATCTTTTAACAAGTGTAGAGGTCAAAATGACCCAGTATTCAACTGACGCCTCGTGGGTCATTTTGACCAGTTGCATCRTGCGTTATGATTATTATTTATAACATGTAGCAGCTCTTTTGTTGAGTCTCTAAATGAAACCAAACATTTCTGGATTTTGTCAAGTCATGATTCTGTGGCCCATCTGAGCACCACATCTCTGCTACCCCATTTTTTTCACACACGCTTTCCTATGTCTGGTTTCTACAAAGACAGGTTTCTTCAGCTCCCCTCCTTTTTTGACTCTTCCTTGTGTCGTATTCCTCTTTTGTGTCCCCTGCTTCCACAAGTGACGTCCTCCTTGTCTCCCACAGCAACGCCATGGTGATGAGCTGGCCACTGTCACGTCCGGCGCCTCTGTTGTGCACATCCCTTCACCCCTCTCTCGTAAATAACTTGCCCTCTTTTTATTCTCTCTTATCATTATCCTCACACTATTTCGTGGGTATTTTATCATCCTGAAATGGTCCCACAGTAATTGACTGTAGCCAGGCTGCCGAGTCAAGGCTTCAGCATGACAGAGATGACTTGCACTGTCCTCGTTAAAGGATGCAGTTGACTTTGGGAGTCTCCACTGTGTTGATGAGGCACATCTAAACTGATCCTGCTCCACTCACTCATGCTCGCCGTGGGATGGATGATTGGCCTCATTCAGGATGGTTGCTTCAGGGTAACTCCGGACTTCATGAACACGCTTTCCCCGCTGGAAATGTGACCCATCACCTTTTGCTYCCACCTCATCTGCTTTGGTTCTCTGCATCTGTGGGGCTACCTGCCTCGGCATATTGAAGGCAGATGCAATAATCACGTCAGGCATAGACATGACCGCACGAGCACGCTCGCATTGCTCAGGCATCTCTGCCAACAAAAGGGTCTGAATGCACTGCTGTGTGTGAATGTGCGTGGAGCGTGTGCATGAATATTATGGGATGGCGGGCGGCGGTGTTGTCAGGCAGGGAAGTGGGGGTGGCAGAGTGCGAGGTGATCTGTGTGCAAAATGGGGGAGGGAGCGCAGGGAATGGATGACCCATGAATGTGGAAATGTGGYGGCGCAGGCCTGTGCGAGGTGGGAAGATGGCTGTGCACACATGGGATGAAGGGAGCGGATAGCTGGATGAGGCATCTGTGACGGTGTTGCACGTGCATGCGCATAGATGCATGTGTAAGGGGCAGTMAAGCAACAGTATCAGACATGCTCCTTTGTTGCTATGCAGTCGRCATGTACAGTAGTGGCCATCGGAGTATCATAACACTCCTTTTGGCCTTCATCTTCTCTATGTACTGCCCTATTTGTGACCAACATATRATGCCATTCTTATAGGAACAAWAAAAAAAMCTCATGAAGTACTGTTTGTAGTCACCACAKTTTATAAATGGATGATTTTTGATGATTATAGACTAATGTTCAGACCTTCAAAWAAAATATCAACTAAAGAAAATGTCATCACTTACATATCTATGGTGAAATATGAGTGAACCGGACCTGCTGCAACTGTAAATTTACATCAGATGTTTGATGCACGAGTATTTTTTCCAGATGCATTTTCTTCCTGAGGGACAGATCATATTTCTCCAGTTTTAGCTTTTCTCCAATGGCTCCCTSTCAAATTCAGAATAAAATTTAARATCTTATGTCTAACATATATACCTATTAAAGATCATTTTGTTAACTCTCAGTCTGCTGGTTTATTCATGGTTCCTAGAGTTTCTAATAGAATGGGAGGCAGAGATTTCATCTGACAGGTTCATCTCTTGTAGAACAAACTTATTCTCTGTCTACTTTTAGACTAGACTTAAGAGTTATCTTTTTGAAAAATCCTGTAGTTAAGGCTGGCGTGGGTTTTCTTAGCTGTCCCTTAGTTATGCGGCTTAAACTGCTGGAGGACAAACAGATCACATTTCCTCACTCTACATCCATCTGTTCATATTTTCCAAACAGATCACTTTGCTCTCAGTCTGCTGGTTTACTCGTGGTTCCTGGTGTTTCTAACAGTAGAATGGGAGGCAGAGCTTTTRTTTAACAGGCTCATCTCTTGTAGAACAAACTTATTCTCTGTCTAAAAGAAAAAATTGTATAGGTCTTCTGGACGGGTTCTTCTTTAATGAAACGTTTCGTCTCTCCTCCAAGAGACTTCTTCAGTCTGAGAGTTTCAGGCAAAATTCAGGCTTTTAAGCACTGCCTCCATGTGACTGATACTCACATCACATGGCTATCAYTGACACCTAATTAACACCTATTGTTAACAGGGGGTGGAGTGATACTGGCAATAGCAGTACTGTAGGAGGAGGACAACTGAAAACGGAGGCCTCCACCTCTGTTTAATGATGGAYGGTCTTTCTTCACAAAAATGGCTTCTTTTACTCCTCTCTCAAACCAACGTTCCTCYCTATCAAGAATGAGAACATCCTCATCTCTGAAAGAGTGACCGCTGGCCTGTAAATGAGTGAAAACTGCAGAGTTCTGGCCATTAGATGTAGCTCGTCTGTGTTGGGACATTCTTTTGAACAGTGGTTGCTTTGTTTCCCCGATGTATAACTGGTCGCAGTCCTCCTGGCACTTAACAGCATATACAACATTGCTCTGTTTGTGCCGGGGCACCGGATCTTTGGGGTGAACCAGCCTTTGCCGTAATGTGTTTTGGGGTCTGAAAGCTACTGGGACATCATGTTTAGAAAATAAACGTCTCAGTTTCTCCGAAACACCCGCAACATACGGAATAACCACTGGTTTGGGTCTGGGTTTAGGGTCTTCATTTTCACCTGAAGGTTGCAAGGAATCCTGTCTGTGTTTCCTGTCTGCTTTCAGGAAAGCCCAGTCAGGATAACCACACTGCTCCAGGGCCTGTCTTGTGTGTGATTTCTCTTTCTCCCTGGCTCCTGGGTTTGTAGGGACACTGTCTGCTCTGTGGTACAGAGTCCTGATCATTCCTAACTTGTGTTCCAGTGGGTGGTGGGAGTCAAAACGCAAATATTGGTCTGTGTGGGTGGGCTTACATCTTAGAGGAGAGACGAAATGTTTTATTAGAGAAGAACCCGTCCAGAAGACCTATACAATTTTTTTCTTTTTGATTTTTTTACCTGGATTATTGAGATGCATCAGGATATTCTCTGTCTACTTTAATATTTAAGACTTAATTTCAAAAAGTCCTATAGTTTGGGTTTCCTGAGCTACCCTGTGGTTATGATGCTATGTGCTTAGACTTCTGGTGGACATTTCCTCACTCTGCATCCATCCTTTTATTGAAGTTTCAGAAACAGTAAAATTGTGTCTAGATTGATAGAACTCACAGGTGATCTACAAATGCTTATTTGGGCTCATGCACAATAAAATGATTTTACTCTAAAAATATAAACGCTGCTGAGACAAACTGTTGTTCAGTGGTCACAATTTGCACTTAAAACCAAACAGTAGAACTAAAGTATAAAAGGCTTGTTGAGATTAAATTCAATTGGCACAATCGTTCACACATTTTCACAACACAGTTTACTGTCTTCAATGTGCAGCTGTAGTCTTATTTACGTTACAAACTGAACGTCAAGGCAGCATTTTGTCATGAATCAGTTTGCTTCCTGTGACACCCAATGGCCTCCATTGTATCTGCACACATACTGTAGCTCATACAGGAGTTAAAGAATGTATTTGGAAGTTAAAGGTAGGCTACTTACTGCAATGTCATGACAATAAGTTTAAAAACTAATTCATGAAATAAACATTTTTATGGATATCAATAAAGACATAATAGCTATCAAAATATGCAATTTTCAGTGTTTTTTTAAAATAAAATCTTTTGTATGTATGTCATCTGTAATAAAAATAAGCACTAAGTATGCATCATTAACTACCAATTTGTAACATATGCCCATAATTACAAGTCGTTTGTTTACGCTGAACATTGACAAATACACGTCGGAGTATCTGGACAAACAACGGATATTGATTTGGTAAAATAATCTCCAGATGTAAACAGAGTCACAGGGCAAACGGTGGAATCAGAGAGGCCAGGTCGAAAGCTAAAAGTTCTTCTCTCTCCTGAAAAGAAAAGAGAACAGCTGCAACTGGACGAGAGTCGACAAAATTAGGGCCATTTTTGGGGAAGGGAATCAAACATCGATGCAAAAGTTGGAGCTGAGATCATACACACACGAGCTGTGCTGAGATATTCTGAAAACTTCTGTAAATGATCACCGAATTTAGCTGTAAACAAAGGCAAGGAAGAGTTGCTGTTTTCTAATGAAACCCACACTCATTTAATGGTGTAGGAACTGTTAGATAATGATGGTGCATTTTGACAGCTGTGATTATAATGTGTTCTTAGATTAAAGACTTAACCACGCACGTGTTTACCTACAGAAACAGCAGCAGTGACTGAAWATGCGTGGAGATTTTTGATGTGTTGGCACGAATCTGCGCTCAGATTTGCTGAGTAATGTTTGTTGTTGTTTACGTTGTGAGCTTACCTGCATTTCGGAACTTGGTATCTGGAATATCTGTGAAGCGACCTGAGTAAAGGAACTTTTTGAAACGTTTGACACGTTCTTTTAAAGTTTGATTTCAGAGTTTGTCACGACGAGCTTTAAGTTGGAGAAGYTGTGATGGAACCGGTGCGACGGGAGGCCTCAGCCGACCTGTTTGACCCGCACGCAGCTCTGTCGGCGCGTCCTCTACCTGCACGAGCTCCACAAAGGGACAGTCTTTTTGACTTTTACAGTCCTGTCCACTCATCACCAGGCGGACACTCAGAGAGTATTATGGTCTGTTACCAGAGGACCTCAGCTCCCCTGGAGACCAATACCTTTTTTTTAACCTTTTTGTCTTTTAGCTGTTGCATATTATGGGATGCATGCCACTGCTAAAGTATTATGGTCTGTCCAGGGTGAGCGGGGAGGCGTGGGGGGGGTGTCACCATGACAACGGGGTTGCTAAGGGGGCTGGGATTACTAGAGGAAAGGGGAAGGAGTGTGCGTGCTGTGAGTCTAGTGCATGCGTGTCTAGTCCTGGTAGTGTACGCGTGTGCGCGCGCGTGGTGGAGGGGGGTGGGGGCAGGCTGAGTATTATGGTCTGTCCGTTGCGAGGTAACTATGCAGAGTCCTGTGCGAGTGTGGGAGGGAGGGGGGATTATTATGGGATGTCTGCCCCCTTTGTGTGTTTGTGAGGATGTTAGCTAAGCGCTGCCTGTAAGGTAGGGGGGACCGAGCCGCGTGTTTTGGGTCATTAAAAAAGAGAAAGAACTATAATATCACACCGGCGTTAATGAATGAACTGGAAATGGCAACAAATGGAGCTCAAACTGTTTAATTGGTAATAATTTTTGTGCCGAAATAAAGACGGGGGAGAGAGCTGTCCTCACGCCGGGTCTCCACGCACTGACTGTACAGTAAGTTTCCAATGTGTGAAGGTAGGAATTTCAAAGCTTGAACTTTTCCCTCGACGTATTGTTCGCACAGGACAGCGTGCATTTGCTGATTGTTTTGAAAGTACCGCTGAATGTGTCACTTTCCTGGTGAAAAATCGGCCGCGCGACAAATGTCAGCGCGAAAATCTTGTTATTCAACTTGTTTGAGTAGACAGGTGGACAATTAGACGGCGTGCGAACAACAAACCAGCCTGGAAGCTTATAACCTGTGTCATTTATCATTATTTATTTATTTTTTTCTCCAGCAACCCACCCCCCTCCTCCTCTCCTCTCCCCTACCCCCCCTCCCTTCCTGGACACCCCCGGTCCATTCTCCACCAGTCCCACGTCATTTTCCCTCCTCCCTCGCTGACCGAGGAGCAAGGTTTACGAGGGATTAATTCGGCCAGCAAGAAATAAAACTAAAACGTTGAGGGAAATGTCTTGCAGCGAGGATGAGCGGGAGGACTTTGGAGTCGTTGACGAGCATTCACTTATTCACGGTAAGCCCCCCTCCTTCCCGAACGGAGAAGGTCCATCTCTCTCTGTAACTTGAGCTAGCCCTCAGCCGCGATGCTAACGCGTTAGCGCGAAGCTAGCTTGGAGAAGTCGGCTCCGTCCGCCGTAATAGATTTTAGTCRGCTAACTTGGAGAGCATGTGTTCGGAGTTGTATTTCTGGATTCTGTTTGTTTGTTTTTTTTAAAACCCGGCCCACCAGCGTCTCAGCTGTGGGCGTGAGCTGTCAAAGTTTCAAAGACAAGTTTCAACCTGCGCTGTTGTGGCATTTTACGGTAATGTATGCGTGCGCGTGCTCGGACAGTCGTGCCAGAGCGCGCGGACCCCTTGTTTTTTTTTTTTTCTCTCTCTCCTTCGGCCTGCAGCAGCGGTGTTTTCACGCCGTGTGTACTCTCTCAGTAATCCTGCCGTGTGTCTCTGGCAGATGAGGACGAGCCGGAGGATGCTGTCTCTGACGTAGACGAGGCACCCAAGTCAAAGAAGAAGAAGAAAGCCAAAAAGAGCAACAGAGAGAACAGGAGCAGCAAGAGGCAGAGACCCATCCGAGAGGTGAGTGTACTTACTGCGTGGTCAAAACTTTTACACCCTCACAGTGCTTCTAATTTAAAGCTGCAACTCCAGGAAATAGTTTTTCCATTTAAATTTAAAGGTACCATGGTCATTGCACGATGTAACCCTGTGAAAAAAAAATTAAAATCATAAAATAAGAAACAAAATCTGCACAACAAAAATAAATAATGATTCAAATTTGTTGCCAGTGCTGAGGAACTGAGAAGGCTCTGACCCACTTAGTCACCAGTAGGAACCACCAAGAACATCTGATCTTCAGATCTCAGAGCTCTACCAGGATGATAACTGTGGAAAGGCAGCGTCAAGGAAGTCCAGATTATTGTGATGGCTCTAAAGATAATCATAGCAGATATTCCCGCTGTGGGTGGTGAGTTAAGAGTGATCTAGTCAGCTCGGAAGGATGTCGGGACCGCTCCGACCTCAAATCGGGGATATTCAACATGTTTGATTTTTTGGCCYGATGTCACAGTGTGTGTAGTGTTCACCCGAGCTCTCAGCCTGTGAATGAGATGTGTAGCCAATCAGAAAGCGAGATGACGTAAACACGGAGGGGATTCCAAAATACAGGAGACAAAAAAAAAACCTCATGACTCACCAGAAAGTCCACTGGATGTTAAAAGTCCTATGGAATTGTTTTTCCTCTGGTAAAAATAGTCCACAAACGATCAACATTGTTTCTTCCTCGTCGCAAATGTTTATTTACTCTAAACTCGCGTCTCTCTGGAGGTCACATGAGATTTTTCCTCGGATGTCTGAATTCTCGCGAGATTTCAGGAAGTCTTGCTTGATTTAATATCTGACATCCAAATGTTCATGAATGAAACATCATGTTGTGTGTTGTGGGTTGTCTCTTGCTGTGTGACTGTACACCACACACTGTAGGACCAAACCTGTTATATCCATGATTTTTTATCCTCAGGTGTGGGCTCTCTCAGTCTTTGAAAATCGGCCGACTGTTTTAAAATCTTGTAGTGTGACTCAGCCTTTAGATGAACTCAGAAAGATAAACGGGTGCYAAACCATTTAAACTTTTAATTATGGGTGAAATAAGTCGTAGTGTTATTTGGTTCTCAAGTTTACAACTTTGTTCTTGTAAAACAATAAAAACACTGCTATAGATGTATTTTCTGTAGGTGACCAAAACAAACATTAGCGACAGCTATTTTTAAAAAATTGATTAAATACTAACTGAATATTGATAACTGGGTTGTCAGTTACATTTTGTCACCCAGCCTTGTGTTATAACATCTACAAATGACAAAACCAAATTATATCTTCTTGGTTTCTCATTTTTGAAACCTTGTAAAGAGCCATTTTTTTAAAATTCAATTAGCAAATTGGTTCTTTATCTTGCAGGAATTGCCTGTCAGCTCCCCAGAGCACCTGATTGGACTGGAGGTGGCAGAGAGGGATGTGGATGAGGGGGGTATGCGGTCGGAGAGTGAAGGAAGCGATTATGCGCCGGGCAGAAAAAAGAAAAAACGCTCCAGCTCAGCCAAAGACAAAAAGAAAGGAGGTGGGGCGGGAGAGAAAGGGGGCTCAAAGAGCAAGCGCAAAGATCCAGAACCGGACAATGATGATGACGATGCTGATGATTGCCAGGTAATGTTTAATTCATTTTCACGTCAAATGCGTTGTTTGTTTAACTTTGCTCCAGTTATTTTTTTCAACTATACTGTAATTTGAGGAACAAGTGTATGGAATAACATGATGATGACTTTAAAAATTACAGAACAATTAATATGTTTAAAAAGAGGATAAAAGCAAGCTAAAAAATATGATACTAAGTAGTATGTATCGACATGACATGCTCAACGATGGACCTGATACTGTTTTTGTTTCAAAGTTTGAGTCTGGAAAACAATTGCGTTATTATTATTTAAATTTATTTCAGAAAAAAGGACCGATGTTATAAGATTTTTTTCTCTTCTCAAAACTCCTCCTTTCCCTCTGCAGCCAAAAAGCTCCACCCAGCTGCTGGAAGCCTGGGGCATGAAAGACATCGACCACGTCTTTACTCAGGAAGACTACAGCTCCCTCACAAACTACAAGGCTTTCAGCCAGTTTGTCAGGTGTGAAAACCTATTTCCTATAGAGTCTATAGCCTTTTTTCATAATTTCACATTTTCACAAAATTTGAATTTTAGCATATATAAAATAAAAACCTTCAGTATTAAATCTTGTTTTCTGTGTGTGCTTAGGCCTTTAATCGCAGCAAAGAACCCCAAAATTCCCGTGTCCAAGATGATGACTTTAATGATGGCTAAGTGGCGAGAATTCAGCACAAACAATCCACTAAAGGTATTGCAACGCAGAGTTCCAAACAAAAACTTTGTGCATTTGTAATATCAAGTATTTTTATTTTTAAGAGTAAAAGTTCTCACTTTATGCTGTGTGCTCTTAAAGGGTTGTGCCACTGCTAATGCAGCCCTGGCGGCTGCCAATGTGGCTGCGGCTGTGGAGAACATGGTCGTTTCAGCGAATGATGGAGGAGCAGAGCCCGGTCCTACTGCTCCCCTTGCACCTACTCCTGCTGCTGCTCCTACTCCTGCTGCTGCTGCTGCTACTCCAACACCTGCTGCACTTCCAGCAGCTCCAGCACCTCCACTACGCAAGGCCAAAACCAAAGAGGGGAAAGGTACAGTCTCAAGGGCAACAAAAGAAAAGTAGATTCTAAATTTTTGTTTTATCTGGATTTCTTTAAAGAATATTTTTATGTCTTATTTACTATTTATATAGAGTGTGTTTTCATTCTGTATTTTCTCAGGCCCAAACGCTCGTAAGAGGTCGAAGCCTGCACCTAAGCCTCCACCTAAACAGAAACCTAAGAAAGTGGCTCCACTCAAAATCAAACTAGGGGGCCTCAACAGCAAGAGGAAGCGCTCGTCTGTAAGATATCCATTAATTTATTTTCTATTTCTTCTTTTTCCTTATTCTGGAGCTTGAGGCCCTGCAGCTTATCCCAGAAGCAGAGTATATCCTGTAGAGGTCACTGGTTCATCACAGGGCTGAGATACAACAAACACACTGACTCCTACTGAAAACCACTAGTCAACCCTTATATGTACACTTCTTTGATCTTTTTCAATCTTTTATTTAAGATGTAACATTGATTTTTTTTTAATTTTTTTTAATTTTCTCTGGATTAGAGTGATGAAGATGAACCTGACGCAGACAGTGACTTTGATGATGGGAGTTTCTCAGTGTCAGATGGCTCCAGCCGCAGCAGCCGTCCTAAGAAGAAATCCAAGAGTGCTAAAAAGAAGAAGAAAGGTTGGCAAAGAATGTACTGCTAAAGTAAAATGTCTGGTCTGTTGTGTGAATTTTCATGTGAGATTTAAGATTTCTAAGCAGTTTAGTGTAGAAGAATTTTGCTTTTTGAACAAGATCAAAGTTAAAACCAAAGTAAAAGTAATTTTAGTTTATACATTAGTTGCCTAAGCTCTTTTTTATCTTTCTACTTTTCTGTTCTTTTAGTGGARACTGAAGATGGTGATGGGTATGAGACCGACCACCAGGACTACTGTGAGGTGTGCCAACAGGGAGGGGAGATAATACTGTGTGACACCTGCCCCAGAGCCTATCACATGGTTTGTCTGGACCCTGATATGGAAAAAGCACCTGAGGGCAAATGGAGTTGTCCACACTGTGTGAGTTTCAATCTGCAGAGACCACCAGGACCTGTAGGTCTGATTCTGGAAGAGTGAAACAACAGGAAAACATCATAGCTGTCAAACATTTTAGTGTAAAAATATATCAAACTGACTTTTATAGGTATGATTTTAACCATTCTTTTATGTTCTTTGTTTCTTTTTTGTCCTCTGCTGCCACACAACACCTCTTTATCTCACGTTTTTGTCTTTTATTCCCCTGCACTACTTTCTGTTTCTTTTGTACCCTTTCTTCTCCTCCCTTGCTGTAACTCCACTTGCTAACATGCACACATATCCAATGCACACTGCACACCCTTCACCCCTTTTGCGCCTGAACCCCCCTACTTCCACTTTTTTTCGTTCCGTTCCGCATACCTTCCCTGGCTGTTCACCACCCCCGCCCCCTCCTCCTCTTCTCTTCCTCCTCTGCACATACACACACCATCTCCTCCATCTGCCTGTGATTCTGCCACCAGGAGAAGGAGGGGATCCAGTGGGAGGCCAGGGATGATCTGTCTGAGGCTGAGGGAGAGGACGACGATGACAGGAGAGATGAAGGAATGGAGGAGGAAGACGACCACCACATTGAGTTTTGCCGTGTGTGTAAGGATGGTGGAGAGCTGCTCTGCTGTGACACCTGCCCCTCCTCCTACCACATCCACTGCCTTAACCCTCCTCTCCCCGAAATCCCCAACGGAGAGTGGATCTGCCCCCGCTGCAAGGTGAGTGCTGTGCAGCGGTAGATCTGCGCATGCTCTTATGAGTTCGCATCTAGATTGCAGATTCCATCTTGTGCTGCAGGAAGCTTCTTTTCATGATTCTCCWGATGCGTATAAGTTTGTRTATGATATTTTAAATGAACAGGGACAACCATGCAGTTTGCTTTTTGACAAAAGAATACTTCTTTCCTGTCAACAGTGTCTACCAATGAAGGGAAAAGTGCAGAAGGTTCTAACATGGCGTTGGGGGGACCCTCCGCCMCCCATGCCTGTCCCTCGGCCTGCTGACCTGCCCGCTGAAGCTCCTGATCCCCCTCCCATGGTGGGCCGCAGGGAGAGGGAGTTCTTTGTCAAATGGTGCAATATGTCCTACTGGCACTGCTCCTGGGTGCAGGAGCTACAGGTATACAGCTTTTTTATGTKTTTACATCTGTCAGACATAAATCTGCTTTGTCTCTTTTATTTTGAACAATCTGTGCATCTTACACACCTTTATTGCTCTTTCCTAGTTGGAGCTGAACTGCCAGGTGATGTTTCGTAACTACCAGAGGAAGACTGACATGGATGAACCACCGCCTGTGGACTTTGGAGGTGAGGGTGATGATGATAAGAGCACCAAGAGGAAGAACAAAGATCCTCTTTTCGTCCATATGGAAGATGAGTTTTGCCGCTTTGGAATAAAGTTGGAGTGGCTGATGATCCACCGCGTCCTTAACCACAGGTGGGAGACCTATCTGACAAGTACACAGTAAAAAAATAATAATAACAACAATTATAATTTACATTACAAAATAATGTTGATTTTGTTTGTTCAGAGTTTCAGTCAAACTAAAGTAAATTTTCCAGTTTTCTGATGGGCTGTTTCAGAATTTAAACTATTAATATAGTGTGTTGGTAAACAAATACTGCTCTGACTTGGAATTTTACGACTTCTGTTAAACAAAATAACACTACACTTACACGTTATAGTGTAGTATAAAAGTTTAACACACTCAAAAAAAGCTGTCCTGTTTTGTTACGCTTTGTCTTTTTTATTTTAGTGTTGATAAAAAGAACAACGTTCATTACCTAATCAAATGGCGAGATCTGCCGTATGACCAGTCAACCTGGGAAAGTGAAGACATTGACATTCCTGAATACGATACCTACAAGCAGATATACTGGAATCACAGGTATGTAGCGGTTCAGGGCATGGTATTTGCTGTTGGTTTGTTATTGGATTAAATTACGAGTTTACGTTGAATACGATTTTTTTCTCTCAAATTTGTTCTTTAATTTCCTTCCTTAGAGAGCTGATGATGGGTGAGGAGGGGCGGCCGGGCAAGAAGCTTAAAAAAACTGTTAAAGTGAAAAAGGCAGAGCGCCCACCTGCTAATCCTGTTGTAGATGTAGGTGTTGTTTTATATTTTTATTTTATTTAATCAATGCAACAAGTTGACAAAATTTGTTGGTATTAATACTTCTTAATTAATTATTGGAACCGTGTGCAAATTTACTTTTTGTGTTATTATTTTCTCTATCAGCCCACTATAAAGTTTGATCGGCAGCCTGACTACTTGGACAGTACAGGAGGCACCCTGCATCCCTACCAGCTGGAGGGGTTGAACTGGTTGAGGTTTTCTTGGGCTCAGGCCACCGACACGATCCTGGCAGATGAAATGGGTTTAGGCAAGACTGTTCAGACGGCTGTCTTTCTGTACTCGTTGTATAAGGAGGTGAGAAACCCAAGCAGCTCCTTTTTTATTATTTATTTTTTCTGTGGATAGGTCATGAGCTAATAATATCCCACCTGTTGTAGATAGCTCTTTGAACCGCCTCAGTTTAGAGAAATAGAGTTTAATTCTGTCTAGAAGAGAGGTGTCCGATGGAGCAAATATTATTTAGCAAACTGTTCATTCTACAGTCTTCTGTCAGTCTGCAGGAGTAGTTAATGTTTCAAACAAATACAGTTTTTATATGTGTTTTGTGATATTAGAAATATTGAATCTTTAAAGTATTTGCTGTATGTGCTAATTTTATCTCTGTTGTCACAGGGTCACTCCAAGGGTCCCTTCCTGGTTAGCGCTCCTCTGTCCACCATCATTAACTGGGAGAGAGAGTTTGAGATGTGGGCCCCTGACATGTACGTGGTTACGTATGTTGGGGACAAAGACAGCAGGGCTGTTATCAGGGAGAACGAGTTCTCCTTTGAGGGAAATGCCATCAGAGGAGGGAAAAAGGCCTCTAAGATGAAGGTTGGGAGCAAAAATGATCAAAGCAAATAGAAAATCTGGGATTTTTTTCATTATCAGTTTTAATTGTGACGTTGCATTACCAGCTGAATCAGCTCCTTGTAACTTTTATAATGTTTCCATTTCTTTCTCTGTACTTTACAGAAAGACTCAACAATTAAGTTCCATGTTCTGTTGACATCCTATGAGTTGATTACCATTGATCAGGCTGTGCTTGGCTCCATCGAATGGGCTTGTCTGGTTGTTGATGAGGCACACAGGCTCAAAAACAACCAGTCAAAGGTAAAGACTGGGTTAAAAAGGCCTTATTGGCACCTTTGTGTTGTGTTAAATGTAGTATTCTTACAGAATTCCCAAGGCGCAAACCTGTATTTTTGGACACAACTCCTCAATACTGAATTTTGTTTTTTCTCTTCCCCAATCTCTGTCTGACTATTACCAGTTCTTCAGAGTGTTAAACAATTACTCACTGCAACACAAACTTCTTCTGACTGGAACTCCTCTTCAGAACAACCTAGAGGAGCTTTTCCACTTGCTGAACTTCTTGACCCCAGAGAGATTCAAGTTAGTAGCAGCATTTAAACAAACGAATCATTCCACAGTGGTTCTGTGTCTGTTTCTCCTGAAGCAACGATGACACCCATAGAGTCAGCATTTCATGATGGTGTTTGTTATTTTCTGCAGTAACCTTGAAGGGTTTCTGGAAGAGTTTGCAGACATTGCCAAAGAGGACCAAATCAAGAAACTCCATGACATGTTGGGACCCCACATGCTCAGGAGGCTGAAGGCCGATGTGTTCAAACACATGCCTTCTAAAACAGAGCTCATTGTTCGAGTGGAGCTGAGCCCCATGCAGAAGTAAGAGGCTTCAGAGTCATACAACTATCATCAGTAGATCAGTGCTCCTAAATCCTGGTCTTTTGGATGTTTTTCTGCCTAATACACCTGATTTGAATGAATGAGTGATWAACAAGCATCTGCAGAACTTAGACGTTCTGATTCTGAGGAGCAGGGAAACAACCAAAACCTGCAGGATAGTGGCACCTGATGACCAGAATTGTAGATCAGTTGTCTCTTCTTGTCATTAAATTGTGAACATATACATTTAGATCACTAGCTCAAGTTTTAATTGCCTTTCTGCTCTGGTTTCCTATATTTGTCTTTCTTTGTAATCCAGGAAATACTACAAGTTTATTTTAACTCGTAACTTTGAGGCCCTGAACACTCGAGGAGGTGGAAACCAAGTGTCGCTGCTAAACGTTGTGATGGACCTTAAAAAGTGCTGCAATCACCCGTACCTCTTCCCAGCAGCTGCTACAGTATGTTTTCCACATTGTCAAATGTTGGATTACTGATTTTTTTATTCACTTCTCGACACACACAGAGAAATAATTTCATGCTGAGTTCTTTTCTTATTTCAGGAAGCACCAAAACTTCCAAATGGCATGTATGAGGGCGCTGCCCTGACCAAAGCTTCGGGGAAGCTGATGCTGCTCCAGAAGATGATGAAGAGGTTGAAAGAGGGAGGCCACAGGGTTCTGGTTTTCTCCCAAATGACCAAAATGCTCGACCTTCTGGAGGACTTTTTGGAAAACGAGGGGTACAAATACGAGAGAATCGATGGAGGAGTCACTGGCAACATGAGACAAGAGGCCATTGATCGCTTTAATGGTGCGATGTGTGTTTGCACATTTCTCTGACTCTCAGAAGAGCTGAGTTGCGATTAGTTTTTCTAATTTGAAATCTGCTCTTCATCCCAACAGCTCCTGGTGCTCAGCAGTTTGCTTTCCTCCTCTCTACCAGAGCTGGTGGTTTGGGTATTAATCTCGCCTCTGCTGACACAGTTATTATCTACGACTCTGACTGGAATCCTCACAACGACATCCAGGTAAGCAAATCACTTCACAAACATGTCTGTAACCTTTCTTTGAATCCTGGTTGATTTTCTAATGTCCTCTGCAGGCATTCAGCAGAGCTCATCGTATTGGCCAGAACAGGAAGGTGATGATCTATCGCTTCGTTACCAAAGCTTCTGTTGAGGAGAGGATCACACAGGTCTGTTAAAATCAACAATAATTAGTCAAATGTATTGATTATGTCTAGGGCTGAAACGATTCTGCGAGTAATTAGAGCACCTTGATTACTAAAAACCCTCGAGGCAAATTATCTGCYTCTAAGTTTCGTTAAAATAAATACCTGACTGGAATGTTATTTGTGCACAATTCTCTATTTCTGTTGTTAACAAGTGAACTCTACAGAACTCAGTGTGCCAACGTCAAACTTTTTCTAACGTCACGTTCACTTTTCCAAACCGTAAAATTATTTGAAGGATTTAGATTTTTCTGTGATGCTTTTAATTAATKCACCCTCAGATCTTACACACATAAATAGAAGCAATTAGAGCTTAAAATGCATAAATCAAACACGACTGGTATAGTAATTTTACTTTGATTGCAGCAGGGTCATCAGCRACTGTAGATTACTCCTTCACTATACAAATAATCATATTAGTCATAAAATAAGYTTAAGTAGTTACTGCAGAACCTAACAATTTATTTTGTCCAATTACTCCATTAATTGCCAGAATAATCGATAGAATACTCAATTACCAAAATAATCGATAGCTGCAGCCCTTATGTCAGGATTTCATGATCACCTGCTGACTGCTTGATTGTTTTTATTTGTTTTTAATCAACCAGGTAGCAAAGAAGAAGATGATGCTCACTCACCTTGTAGTGCGCCCTGGCCTCGGCTCCAAGACTGGGTCCATGTCGAAGCAGGAACTTGACGACATCCTAAAGTTTGGAACTGAGGAACTCTTCAAGGACGAAGTTGGAGAGGGTGACTAATACATTTTATTTTAATAACCTAAATTCTGTACTGAGAATTTGATTCCTCTGATAGTGAAAAAACWATTTTTTCACCCAATCCCTCTCCTTTCTATGTAATTTACTCTCAGGTGACAACAAAGAAGATGACAGCAGTGTGATCCATTACGATGATCATGCAATCGATCGCTTGCTCGACAGGAACCAGGACGCCACGGAGGACACTGAGCTCCAGAGTATGAACGAATACCTCAGCTCCTTTAAAGTGGCCCAGTATGTGGTCAAAGACGAAGATGATGAGGTGCACAGCTGCTTTAACGTGTTCAGACAGTAAGGACAAACATGTTTTTTGGTTGTTTCACACAACTCATTTAATGTGATTCGTTTGAAGGAGGAGGAGGTGGAGAGGGAGGTGATCAAGCAGGAGGAGAGTGTTGACCCAGACTACTGGGAGAAGCTGCTTCGGCACCATTACGAGCAGCAACAAGAAGACCTTGCTCGAAATCTGGGCAAAGGCAAAAGAACCCGAAAGCCAGTTAACTATAACGATGGCTCCCAGGAGGACCGAGGTATAAGACAGGGTACAGAACAATATATAAAACAATTTCTTCTCGTGTGTGCTGTGCTGTGCTGTGCTGTTGGTGGTCTTGTGTTTGTGTGGTGTTTTGTTTATGTTGAAAGCAACATGCATGTTGTTTTGTTTTAATGTAACTGTATATTAGCTGTAAAAAACAGTTGTGTTCTAAAATGTGCATTTTTTCCTAATTTAAGACAGTTTTCCAGAACCCTCATGAGCTACAGTTCTTTCTGAGGAAAAATGGACTAAGGCTGACTGATTTTTGTTGGTTTCTGAAGTTCTCCAAACGAATTCAACCAAGTAAAGATAATCACTTAAAAAGGAGATAGCTAATAATTAGTCTGTGTTTACCAACTGTTCTTTTGCACACATTTTCAAAGGTTACACAACAAAAATCTCTGAAAAACAGCACAACCTTTTTAAAGGTACTTTTGGGGAAGAAGCTAATTCTCTACCCTTTCTTATGTAGGGTTTTTGCTTTTTAAAAGAGTTTATGCATGCCTACTAAAATTTGAACACCTTTTGTGAGCAACATTCTACTTTGATCAGCTGTTCATAATGAGACCAGCTGCCCACATAAAATAATAATTTAAAGAAATCATTAATTTTCTAGATAGTTTTCACACATGAACTTTGAATATTTCCTAAAAGAGAGTTTAAATAAATTTAATCTAGATGTTTTCTTCAGGTGCTGTTCCCTAATAGGCTGAAAATTCAGCATGTTGGTATTTTTGTGTTTCCATCAATGCCGTGTGTTTGTCAGTGTTTCCACAATATTGTCGAGCAAGCTTTTGCTTTAGTTAGTAAGAACTTAAATTGTTGTTACAGCTAAGCTATTCATTCATATCAAATTGTACAGCATTGTTAAAAGCTAAAGATAAATGCATGTCATATATTTACATACTTATATAATTGATCCTGTGTATTTTCTTGTTTAGTCAATCTCTGAGTACCTAGAATTAGATAATTGAATAAATGGAAAGGCTGTCTGTTTGGAGTGGGTTTTGTTCTTTTTTATTTATTTGCTCATTATTTTCTCGTGTTCTCTTTAGACTGGCAGGAAGATCAGTCAGATAACCAGTCTGATTACTCTGTGGCCTCAGAAGAAGGAGACGAGGACTTTGATGAACGCTCTGAAGGTAAGGTGCTGATTGCTGCTGCAGAGAACTGGGTTGTATCTGTGAGTATTTGCTTCACTTTTAGACTTGTTAGTCATTTTCCCAATGAGTATGGATTCTATGAGGAGTTCATTTTGAATCTTTAAGTTGGATTTATCTTGAAAGAAATTACGGCCCTGTTTACATCTGGACAATCTCTAAAACTGTTAGCGTTTTTCACAAGTTGATTATAGAAAAGTTGCGCTTGTTTGAGCCGCTGTAGTTTGCAGGCTAGGTCTTTAGCCAGTTTTGTGATTTTTTTTTTTTTTTCAACGATCCGCACATGCATACAGACACTTTGTCTCAAGCATTAACACAGTTACATCCAAAATGGCAAACACACAACAGGATGTTTGGACCCAGGATGAGGTTGGGTCTCTTCTATCCACTTTTCTATCTGCCACTGTTACCGGTGTTCGTCGTAAGTGCAGAAAAACAATTGACTGCATCCACCTGCAGTGTGCACAAACAGCTGAAAAGCGCTGGGAATACAGCCACGGTTTAACTTAAAAACATCTTGAGAGTAAACAGGGCCTATATCAACATCTTAAGCTGGAAGGTGACGTTCACGTTAAAAGGTTTTAAGGAAATCTCTCTCCTTCAAAAATCTTTGTGTCACTCTCTTAACGGCCTTCCAACCGTTCCCGCAGATGTTTATCCAGATTCAGACGACACCTATGATATCCTCCTCAACAACTTCAACAACACCTCAAAAAAAAGTGCTTGTCCTTGCATCTTCTGCTCTGGCCGTATAGAGAAGAAAAGAGAGAAAAAGAAGAAAAGGGAGAAAAAGAAGAAAGAAAAGGAACAGTGAAAAGATAGATATATTTCCTGCTTTCTGTGCCTACTTTTACAATTAAGTTTGTTAGTGTTTCTGAAAGTGGTGTTCTTGTATCTTTTTATGTTTGCTGCTCTTTATTTTTCAAGAATAGTTTCTAAAAATGTTCATTTGTAAACAGAATGTTTCAATTATGGCTACCTCACTTTTAAATTAAAGATTTTCCCACAGTGCTGTTTGTTTTAAATACACTGAAAGCAAAATTCCCCCTAAGAAGCAGTAAATGTAAAAGTGTGGTGAGGTTTTGAAAAGGGACAGCCTCGGCAGGATCAGCAGAGCAGTAAGTGAACCATCTTCACAGAGAAACTCTAGGATAAGAATACACATGAAAGTACAGCATCAGCTTCATTTTTATTCATCATTTTCATTGCTTCGTTCCGTTTGTTGCTTAAGATTTAGATCTGTGTTTCAGACAGACTATTTTTTTCGTCACAGCGAATGCTCGCAGACCTAATCGCAAAGGACTGAGGAATGACAGGGACAAACCCCTGCCTCCGCTCCTTGCTAGGGTTGGAGGGAACATTGAGGTAAGTTTGGGTATTTTCCTCTCATAATAATATAAAGTAGGTTTACTGTAGAAAAATAACTGGGAAACATTTAATTAGTTTCAGTGTGGGGTATAATTTATGTTTTGACCACTTTTATTTTCTTGTCAGGTGTTGGGCTTCAATGCTCGGCAGAGGAAGGCCTTCCTGAATGCGGTTATGCGTTACGGGATGCCACCACAGGATGCTTTCACCAACCAGTGGCTGGTCAGGGACCTGCGAGGGAAATCTGAGAAAGAATTCAAGTGGGTTTTTTTCTTTTCTTTGTCACAGACTTATCTGTGAAACCTCAATAATTAGTTGTCAATAACCGTCATGTCCACATCACATTAAGAAAAACTGTCCTTAGTAAATATTAACTTCTCACAGAGAAGAAAAAAAACGATCAAGCGGAAAAAATGTACAGCTGTTTGCCTCAAAAAGGGGCCAGTTGAGGTGGTTCAGACATCTGATTATGAGGCCTCCTGGACACCTCCATTTGTAGGTTTGTGGGCGTGTCCCACTGGGAATGAATTCTGGGGCAGATCCAGAACTTGTTTTGGCATTTTTGCACTGCAAGGCCTGGCTTAAAAACCCGAGTTCAGTGTGTTTGCATTAGTCCTTATGGCCCAGTTACATCCTAGTTTCTGGAACCCCAAGATCCGTGGTTCTATTCAGGTCGGGCTGCTCGACCTGATATGATGTTAGCTACTGGTGCTCATTGATTGGTTCACTGACTGGTCTGGTTATATATAGTGAATCGTTTGCAGAGAAGTTTTTTTCATGCAAATTAAAATTAACAGTAACAAACTACCAAACAACAAGCTAACTTTAGCTATGATTAACTTACCGTCCTCTGTCCTGCTCTCTGGTCTTCAGTGTCATACTGCTGGAAGATCCAGTGCAGCTTTCGATACTTTTCTTTAGAGTTTGGTGTAGTTCATTATTGTGTTACTAATAAAACAAAAAAAGATTTGCTTATGTTTAATATGATCCTGCCCACATCAGTGGGGCTCTGTGCTTAATGCAAACACAACCAGGGCCGGGATATAATAAGGCCAGGCCGACTGGGGCCGGGGCAGACGTTACAATGCAAAAATAACTTTTATGAATGGCCTCTGGCCTTGGAACAAGTTGGGGACCCCAGTAAGAGCTGGAGTATGATGCTGGGATGTGGGGTGTTTGGGTTTCTCTCATGGACCTCACAGTTTTTCGCTGCATGATAAATTGTGCCCAAGTAAAATTTTGATGCCTCGTCAAAAGGTTTTAACAAYGTCTCCCTCTCTCTCACCTGTCTGCAGGGCCTATGTGTCTCTGTTTATGCGACACCTCTGTGAGCCAGGAGCTGATGGAGCGGAGACTTTTGCGGATGGCGTCCCACGAGAAGGTTTGTCGAGGCAACACGTGCTGACTCGCATCGGTGTGATGTCACTGATAAGGAAAAAGGTACAGTTCTAGTAGATCTAATTCTGTTCTGTTTTGAAGTGTCCTGATATTTGGTGCTGTAGTGGGAGATAAACTGACTCCTACTGGGAAACAGGTGCAGGAGTTTGAACATGTGAACGGTCAGTGGTCAATGCCCTGGATGGCAGAGCTGGAGGAGAACAAAAGAGCTGCAGCTTTGGCTGCCGGTGAAGACCCAAAAACCCCTTCCACTGGGACCCCTGCAGACACACAGCCCAACACTCCTGTCCCAGGTAAACAATAGACATCTCATTTATTACTGGGAACTAAAAGCTAAATAATGTTTGTTTTTGATATTTTCTTACACACATTTTTTGTTTGTTTTAACATCTTTTTTTACAATGTCCTGTCCAGCAATGGAGTGTCCAAATGAAGCCAAACAGTTTTACTTTCACAAGTGCAGCATAATAGCATTTCACCATGATGCTCCACTTGATATATATTTAAACCTTTTATTATAAATTCTTTTGGGATTAATTCGTAACGGACACCGAGACGGAAAAGTAAACAAAGAAGAGAAAATGGGGAAAAAGTGAAGAAAGAGATAGAAACGGAAATAAGAAGATATGAGAGAGATGCATTAAGAACGTGTTTTAACACATCTAACAATAAAATGCATGATCACTTCCTGTTAGCTTTAAACCTCAACACCATTTAGATACCCGACCTCAGTCATTACCTTATATGAACATGAGATAAATTTACCCTGAAATTTTATATTGTAGCTTTGAAATAACTCACAGATTGTGTACGTCTTTTCCACTGAAAGATTTTATGCAGTTGAACTAAAAAGGTTTTCTCCAGCAAACCTTTAACTGGACTGATGCCGTCTTGTGGACAAAATCAGAACAGCTACATTTCCTAATAACCCACATGTTTGAAACACTTACTGATATTTATGATTACATAAACAAACATCAAATTACTGTCTTATTTTCTGTTGTTTTTTTAAGATGATTTTTCTAAATCAGACGAGAAAGATGACGTAAAGAAAGAGGTAGAGGACGGCAAAATTAAAAAAGGAGACGATTCTGAGGTAAATTCTGCCTTATAAWCCCAATAATAATTTATGTGTTTATTGCCTATTGTGATAGAAACGGTAAGAGTTTCTTTTTTAAAATACTGTTCAAATTCCCTCTGTAGATTATTGAAATCCCAGATGAGTCTGAAAAATCCCCCATTCAGGAAAAGAAAGAAGATGGCGCTGCAGAGAAGGTGGAGAAAGAGGAAGGAGACGAAGGGAGAGAAAAGGAGGCTGAAGACCTGAGCAGAGAGAAAGAGGAGAAGCTCCAGTCTTCAGCTGCAGCAGAGAGGGAAGCTTCTGCAAACAAGGGTGACGGTTCAGATGGCAAGCTGGACTCAGAAGAGGACAAGGCTAAAGGTGAGACAGGGAGGACTTTTAAAGGTTGTCTCTGRTATCTTTAACCACCTGGGTTGCCTTTATTGACTGTAGTTAAGCTATAAAAATGTCTTTAGGTTTCTGAAGCATAAAATAGTAATAAATGTGGGATTTTCAACAAGAGCCAACATCATTGTAGATAATTATGCAAGTGGTGAACCTCTTAGTTTTTGACTCCAGAAATGTGTGAAAAATGTTTTTGACTCCCCCTATAATAAAAAAGAACAAACATCTGTGGTAAACAAAAGTAAGGCAGATTACTCTTTATTATAACAGGTGTTATAAATACAAAACAAATGTCCATGAGATAACTGCACATTTTGTCTTTCTTTTATTCTTGCCTTATAATAATTTCTTCTTTTAGCAGAGGACAGCAAAGATGAAAAGATGGACTCGTTACCAACAGAGGAGAAAAAAGGTTTGTAAATGTAAAAATGTAAATTTGCTTTTTATTGTCATCAGTCCATGTTCCTGTACAATGCTGAGACTTGTGCTCTGCATTTGACTCAACACGTGTGAGAAACACTCAAGTGAAGCAGCGGGCAGTTATTTAAGTGCCCGGGGAGCAGTTGGGGGTGAGGTGTTCTTGCTCAARGACACCACAACATTTATACATAAGCTTATGGCGAGGAGTCGAATCTGTCTTTCTGGTCCCAAATCAGCAGCCCTACCATTGCTCCACAGCCGCCCCAGACATTAACTGAACACTGYCATCACATGTAGCGTTTAAAGAAGGTTTAGTCAGCTGATGTCATTTTTGTTGTTTTAATGTTAAAAACCAATAAACTGACTAATRTTCAGGAGCTCCTTTTCCCTTCCTCAGAACAAAAAGAAGAGAAGGACGGGATAAAAACAGACGAGTCTGCACAACTGCAGAATGGAGAGAACGCCAAAGAAGGAGGAGGGACGGCTGCGTCCGCGGTCAACATCAGTGAAGAGAAGAAGAAAGCCACCAAGCAGAGGTTCATGTTCAACATCGCTGATGGTGGCTTCACAGGTGCACACTGTCCCTTCCCTGGCCCTCTTTTTATTTCTGCCTGTTCTGACCTCCTCCTCTCCCCCTCAGAGCTTCACTCCCTGTGGCAGAATGAAGAGCGGGCCGCCACCGTCACTAAGAAAACCTATGAGATATGGCACCGGCGCCATGACTACTGGCTGTTGGCTGGGATCATACAGTATCCTTTTAAACAGGCATTCATTGTTCAACATAGTTTGCATGGGTATCTTGTTATCCATTCACGCTGGATTATTATGTTAGAGAACATGTGAGAGGATTTTTATGATGTTTACCWGTTATTTTTCCACATACAGACAATACGTTTTCACATATTTAGGTGGTTCAACTCCCACTTCATAAAGCCCTGCCGTCATTAAAGAGTTTATGATTAGTTCAAACAGAAAAAAGCCAAACATTAAAGGGGCAATATCATGTAAAATCAACTTTTTTT